>NC_066364.1:29279608-29367108 GCF_013377495.2 Cygnus atratus | reverse complement strand
CCTTGGACTGAGTGGAAGGGACTCCTTTTGTTGGAAGGGACCATTTGAGAGCATCTAGTTCAATCTCCTGACATGGGAAGGGGCACCTTCCACTAGATCAAGTTGTCCAAAGCCCCATCCAACCTGGCCTTGAATACTTCCAGGGAGGAGGTATCAACAGCTTATCTGGGAAACTTGTTCCAGTGCCTCACCACCCTCTGAGTAAAGAATTTATTCCAAATATCTAATCTAAATCTACCCTCTTTCAGTTTAGAAACATTACCCCTTGTCTGATGACTACATGCCCCTGTAAATAATATTTCCATCTTTCTTATAAAGCCCTCTTTAAGTACTGGAAAGCTTCAGTAAGGTATCTCTGGAGCCTTCTCTTCTCCAGGCTAAACAAGCCCAGCTCTCTCTGTCTTACTTCACAAGAGAGGTGCTCCAGTCCTCTGATCATTTTTATGGCCCTTCTCTGGACTAACTGTAAAAGGTCTTTCTTGTGCTGGGGCCCCCAGAGGTGAGCGCAGTACTCCGGGTGGAGTCTAACAAGGGCAGAGTAGGAGGGAATCAGCTCCCTTGACCTGCTGGCCATGCTTGTTTTGATGCAACACAGAATACAGTTGGCTTTCTGGGATGCAAGAGCACTGAAGGCTCATGTCCAATTTTTCATCTACCAGTACAGCCAAACCCTTCTTTGTTTTCTAGCTCTATATTTAGAATTAAGGAACAAATATTATGTCTCAATGAAGTTGCTCAGCAAAAGGACAGTTTCATACACGTTGAAACTTTCCAGAATACTGTCAGAGGTCTGGTGATGGATCCTAGGTGAGAGCTCCTATCATCACCTGCATCAACAGGAATTCAGAAGTTGTGTGTAGATGGATACTACAGAATCAGCCTCAACTACTCATCTGTAAAAGGAATGATCACGGATATTTAGAAGATTCCTGCTTTCTTTTCATATTTTCCCTACATGGAAATAACAGTGTACAGATGTGAATTTACAACAATGCTAATAGCTAGTTAGTGTCAAAGAAAAAAATAACAGTGTATAATTAGAGTGAAAGAAAATATCAGAAAACACCTCTGGTGAAGGTTGCAGAATTACAAAACACCATACAGATTGAATTTCCTACTGTTGGGATAAATATTTCTGTTCAAATAGAGGGCTTAACCAAAGCTAGTCTTGCATCCACATGCTATTTTCAATGGACAATTTTCAAAAATTAGAACCTGAAGCTAAATAAATTGTGAGCATTTTTGTAGGTAAATGTAAAAACTGTGGCTGTGGTTGTCTGACAGAAAATAAAAGGATGACAGCAGCAGATACTGTTACAGTAACTTTAGTCACAGGGAGAATGGAATTCTATTAGGGAACTTTTGCCTTAAGTAAGAATCCTTCTTGCAAGTGTAATACATTTCTAATAAATCTGAAGTAAATATGTGAGGTGAACTTACCCTCTGATAAATAAATTAGTCCAGAGCATACAATATTACTTATTTCAGGATATACCTAAAGATTTAGAACAAATTAGTATTTCAGACTTGAAATAACTAACATCAGTTTAATAACCAGTATCAGAAACGGTTCTGTTTGTTCTGTTCAAATCTCTATTTGAATTATTATGTTTCCTGTAAGACCACTCAAAACCATCTGACAAAAGTGACATGTTTTGTGGAGGTACTTGTAAGTAGTTCTTGTGTCTATAAGTGCCTTCTATGGCAGTATCATTTAATCTTCAATGCAGTTTTTCAGCATGGTAATTTTGCCCTAGTATAAATTGACAGCACTAAGATCTTTTCATGATTATTTTTGCAATGTTATTTTAAAAGAGAATGAAGGCATACAAGGCTAATATAGCAATTGTCTAAGTTGTCACTTGGCACACAAAAGGGAAAAGAAAATAAATGATAGTTTTTTTATTTGTTTATTTATTTTTCAGAGCAAGGTATCACTGTTGGATTTGGATGATAAAATCTATAATATGGGTTATTTACTATGGCACCATAAAAATAATGAAGGTAAACTATGTGTTTGACAGATTGCTGCTAAGAGTAAAGATAAACTTGCCCAAACACTGCTAAAGCATCAGAACAATATATTTGTAGTAAATGTTTTCCCCAGAGAAGTCTTAAATAACAAATGGGTTCAAAATAGATCTCTAGTCATGCTACGGAAGTTCATGGATCATCCCAAAACAAACTTAGGCAAATCTGTAGTTTTTGCAGAGCAGATATATATATGTCAACATGTCTTTAGCAGCAGAAACAAGGCATTAGAGAAATGTTGATTCCTTAAAGACTGATGAGAGGTCCCTAAATGTTGACATAATGAGTAAAGAAATACAACATACTCCTGCAAATCCCATCTTTGGTCTTTGGAAATAAATGTCTGAAGCTTCTTAAGCAAACCAATGTTTTTAAAATAAAATTACTAAATGCACATTCCTAGGAAAAATAGCTACTCTGAAACACATTATTATTATTTTGTTTCAAATTAAATTAACATCAGAGCAATATAGATAACTAAAATTCTTATATCGTAAAAAAATGATAGTAAAAGTAATCTCACATATATTATGTGAGACATATCACTATTATGTTTATACTATAATAGCATACACAGAAAGTAATCTGTGTACAATAACAAATACTTGTGAGTCTTTGATCATTACTCGTTTTTTTTTTTTATTTTTGTTCTTAGGAAGAATTATCATTTCTTTTTGTCCTTACGTTTTTTTTTCTTTAACAGTGTTACGACTGAAATACAATTAATTCTCCCAAGAATACCCTTCTCAAAATGTCTATTGTTCTCAAGGCAATGAGGTTAAAAAAGCTGCCAGTAGCTCTTAGAAGTGCCCTTTATCAAAATGGACAAAATATTCCATCACTGTTTTTAATAGTATTAAAAAAACTCCCTTCACAAAAAGCAATGTCTCCTTAGATATTAGGAACTTCTCTGACATATTGTGATGGAAAGAAAAATGAGTTGTACTTAATACTGAGACTTCAAAATTAATAAATAAATAAATAAATAAATAAATAAGCCTGTATTTACAGTAATTAAATGTAAGGATCTAAAACCAGTTATCCATTTCAAAATCCATGAAATAGGATTCCTGTTCTTTCTTACTATTTACTTTCTCATAAAGTGAAATTAATCTCTTCCTTTTAAATAGTTCTATTCTAGTGTATTTTTTTCTGTTTTAGTGTTTATACCTTTTTTTTTCTATGAAGACTTGAGCAGCATGACTAACATGTATCAGTCTGACACTGGGTCCATGTTTCTGAAGTGGGTTTGTTTTTCTTCAGTTCAGTTTCAATTTCATCTTTTCAAATATTTGTTATGTAGACTAAGTCAAAGGCATTTGTCTGAAAGAAACAGTGTTCTGTAATTAGTCAGCTCTAGTCAAGACCTGTAAGATTTCCATTTGATGACACCATTGTTACACCCTGTTTTGATCAGTTTGTTCATGCATCATTAGCTCAGTATGAAAAGACTACAATCAGAGTATGGGTAACTCATAAGTATAAACTAATAATTGGTTGGTCAATGTACTTAAAAGACAGACTGTGCATTTAGCAGACTGTGAGGTTAAGCACTATTGTGCCCACACTCCAGTAGAGCACCTGAAGAGGCTTCAGCATTTGGGCAGGTGCCAGTGAAGAGGGGAGAGTCAATGGCTTCAGTTCCTGAGAGCTATCTTCAAGGGTGCAGAGCTGCCACCTTCCTTGTGCCCTACCAATGCTGACAGCCCTGAGGACTCAACCCCAACCCAGCAGTTCCTGACTGACCCTGACTAGACTAGTCTGCAGTTGCAGTCCCTGCATTTCTTTCCTTTAAGATTTTAGATTTTCATTTTGATGTTTTCTCTCTTGAATCCTTGATTTCCTAAGAAGCATGGATCAGCAGTTCTACTCTCTAATTTTGAGCTTTCTTATCTCTATACAGATGGTCTCACAGCTCTTTCTCAGCAGTCTGAATCAAGGTTACATAGCTGGGACTTATCAAAACTGATCCCTCTACAAGGAAGCTTAACACAATGGGGGAGAAATTACAGCACAGGCTACAGCAGGAGGGTTACAGTATTTGGCTTTAGGTATTACAGATTAAGAAGGGTGTGAACAAATTTTAAAGAGTGAAACAAAGAATAAGAATGATCAGAAGTATGATATACATGATCTACGAGAAGAAGTTGAAAGCAAAAAGAGTAGGGGAGTGGGAGGGAAGAGACTAGAGAAGAGAAAAAAAGAGGAAGAGGTAGTACAAGAGATTTCTAATATGAAGACATATCTATAAAGTTGGATACAGTGTTATGAGAAGTAATGAGCTGAAATAGCAGATAAGGGAATTGCAAAAGATTCATGGAAAATCTTCCTACCAGTACAAAGAGTTCAGCATTGACCTGGGGAGAATATTATCCGTAGTCCATAAACTATCTAAGAATGCAATAGCTGTGATGTACAACTAATAATTCTGTGGTAGTCTCGTGTCTCTAGAATCTATTCAATAGGCTAGGAAAGAAAGAAAAATCTGCTTCTTAAAGGATGATGAATGTATGCTTGTTGCAAAAAGGTTTGGTCTGTTAGAAAAGCCAAGCTGTCAATCTTCAACTTGGAACTTCCAGAGGTCATTTAGGTATCTTGAAACCAAGCCACTGTGTGTCAAGAATAAATTTTTTGTGGTAACCAGTACAGAAAGCGCAAAACAGCTTTTATATGGTTTTGGTGGTCTGTACTTCTGTACTTAGCTGGAGTTTCCTAAACACTCCAGGCTTCTTGCCCAGGTATATCACATTTCTGTAATCTAGCCAAGAGACTGATGAAAATGTGAATAACCAAGATCATCATATGCCAGAATCTTCTAGCCAGCTGGATATGCTAGAAAATACTTTTTTTTTTTAACTTTTTTATTTACTTTTTTTCTTTTTTTTTACTTTTTTCTTTTTTTTCTTCTTTTTTTTTTTTTTTTAATTGCTGCTACTGCACAAAAGTACTGTCAGTAAGGAAGTTACAAGTACACAAATTTTGATTAGAAAATTTGTCTTATTTTGAGCACTAGAAACTATAGTTGGGCTGCAAAATAAAATTCACCACATCCCACCACTTTCTTCTTTAAGAGTTGTTATTATGATTTCCGGTAGCTGGTTTTCATCTGAACATTGGACTCTCTTTGTACTTTTGGCTCCGGCATGCGTATTTGAACCCAAATAGAGATGTGTGTGATTTGTGTAGGGGAAACAGAAACCCTTCTCATGGAATTCTACTATCAAGTAGCCTACAGCTGAATGCACAGGTTTCTTTTTCTTTCTGCTTCTGTTGTGCAGCCTTCCAGGAGGGCTCCAACAATTAGATATATCATGATGCTTAAGTAAGATACACTTTCCATGTTCAGCATTGCTGTATATCCACAATAGAGTGCTGGAAATGAAATGGATGCTTGTCCTCCTCTTTCAAAATTAAATCACTTGCATGCCATTAGCACAATTTCACTTAAAGCTGACATGAGCTTGGGTTAGGTGTGTCAGTCACCAAAGCACTGTTTCAAGAATTTATTTCTTAAACTTCTTTTCTTACTATAAAATTTCTTAATGCTTAAATGGTGACTTTTTGGAGAAATTTTATATTCTGCTATATATATTACAGTAGCATTTGGAAAAAAAAAAAAACAACATTCAAATATGCAAGAGTCATGTAAGAACAGAGTTATAATTGAGGAGCAATTTTAAGTGTTATTTTTATGCAACACAGTTAACACTTGTAAATCATACAGTTACCTTCTAAGCCTAAATACAAGACTAATGTGCAATTTCTGTCTTCAGACAAAGCTAAAGTTGAAAGGAGAACAAGAGCTATTACAAATACTAAAGAATTGAGATATTAAAGTTTAAATTAAAAATACTCTTTAAGAAGTCTAGTCATATAAATATAGTTAAATCAAAGAATAATCCCATCTCCAGTTTACATTTTCTTGGCAGAGTTGAGTTTATGTGTTCCTCACAGTAACAGGTGCCTTGAGGAATACTATTGGAAGAAAAAGGAATGTGAAGCCTTGCTTGCTTATGAAGAGACATAATTATTCTTAGTTTCTGTAACAATGTCTTTATCTGAGTGGTTTGAACATATTGTAACTTAAAACTTTAAATATGTTAGGAAAAAGCAGAACACTGCTGTATATATATATATATATAAAAAGGCATTTCATAGATGTATTTCTTTAAAGTGAGAAATCAAATAATTTTAGAAAGCTTAAATCTAAATCCTTCAATCAGTTCAAATGCATAACATTATCAAAGATATACCAAAATGGTGCCATTATAAAAAAAAATTAAAAATGTTTTAGGTAATATGTGTTTGATATATACATACATAAACAGGTATATATGTATCTTTCCAAATCTAATACACAGGTTTGAATGTCTAGCTATGTATAGCACAAAATGATTCCTCAAACTTCTTATGCTTTTCATAAAATTCGACCTCACTATTTGAATAATCATGTTATCACACATGCAAGTGTACATAACTTATGTGGCTTTACTGCTATCATGTCCAAGCTATCTCAGTTATCTCAGGATGGTATAAAATGAAAACACACTGTTGCAGACAACGTTCATTTTGAAAGATCATAGTATTGAAGGAAATCTTCAGTAAAGGCACAGGAGAAGGCCGTCCACGTGTGCTGAAAGACAAGCCATTGGGGAATAAGACTGGCCTGGCTGAACAGAGAGCTTTGGCTAGAGCTTAGGAAGAAAAAGAAAATTTATGACCTTTGGAAGAAGAGGTAGGGCACTCAGGAGGATTACGAAGATGTCATGAGGCTATGCAGAGAGAAAATTAGAAGGGCCAAAGTCCAAATGTAGCTTAATCTGGCTACTGCCATTAAAGACAATCAAAAATGCCTCTATAAATACATTAGCAACAAAAGGAAGACTAAGGAGAATCTCCATCCTTTATTAGATATGGTGGGAAACACAGTGACAAAGAATGAGGAAAAGGCTGAGGTACTTAATACCTTCTCTGCCTCAGTCTTTAGTGGTAAGACCAGTTGTTCTCCAGGTATCCTGAGCTGGCAGGTAGGGATGGAGAGCAGAACGAAGCCCCCATAATCCAAGAGGAAATGGTGAGTAACCTGCTAAACATTGTGCATTTAGACACACACACAAGTCTATGTGATCAGATGGGATCTACCCAAGGGTACTGAGGGAGCTGGTGGAAGTGCTCACCAAGCCACTTTCCATCATTTATCAGTAGTCCTGGCAATCCGGGAAGGTCCAAGTTGATTGAAGGCCAGCAAATGTGACACCCCTTTTCAAGAATGTCCAGAAGGAGGACCCAGGGAACTACAAGCCTGTCAGTCTGACTTTGGTGCCAGGGGAGGTTATGGAGCAGATCATCTTGGGTGCTGTCACACAACATACACAGGACAACCAGGTGATCAGACCCAGTCAGAATGGGTTTATGAAAGACAGGTCCTGACTGACTAACCTGATCTCCTTCTATGAAAAAGTGACCTGCTTGGTGGATGAGGGATATTATCTCCCTAGACTTTAGTAAACTGTTTTCCATAGCATTCTTCTAGAGAAACTATCTGTTTGTGCTTGAATGGATATACACTTTGCTAGGTAAAAAAACTGTCTGGGTAGCTGGGCACAAAAAGTTGTGGTGAACGGAGTTAAATCCAGTTGGTGACTGGTCACAAGTGATGTGCCCCAGGGCTCAGTATTGGGTCCAGTTCTCTTTAATAACTTTATCAATGATCTGGACAAGGGGATCGAGTACACTCACAGTAAGTTTGCAGATGACACCAAGTTAGGCAAGAGTATTGATCTACTTGAGGGTAGAAAGGCCTTACAGAAGGATCTGGATAGGTGGGATTGATGGGCAGAAGCCAACTGTATGAGGTTCAACAAGGCTAAATGCTGGGTCCTGCACTTGGGGCACAACAACTCTGTGCAATGCCACAGACAGGGGGAAGCTGCCCAACAGAAAGGGACCTGGGGGTATTGATCAACAGCTGGATGAATATGAGCCAGCAGTGTGCTCAGGTGGCCAAGAGAGACAACAACATCCTGGCTTGGATCAGAAATAGTGTGGCCAGCAGGACAAGTGCTGTGATTGTTCCTCTGCCTTGGGCTGTGGTGAGGCTGTATCTCAAATACTGTGTTCAGTTTTGGGCCCCTCTCTACAAGAATCATAGAATCATAGAAGGACATCAAGGTGCTGGAGTGTGTCCACAGAAGGGCAATAACGCTGTTGAAGGATCTAGAGAACAAGGTTTGTGAGGAGCAGCTGAGGGAACTGGGGTTGTTTAGCCTAGAGAAAATGAGGCTCAGGGGAGACCTTATTGGTCTCTACAACTACCTCAGAAGAGGGTGTAACAAGGTGGGGGTCAGTCTTTTCTCCCAAGCAACAAATGATAGGACAAGAAGAAATGGCCTCAAGTTGTGCCAGGGGAGGTTTTGGTTAGATATTAGGAATAACTTCTTCAATGAAAGTCCCTGGAGGTATTTAAAATACGTGTAAATGTGCTGCTTTGGGATGTGGTGTAGCAGTAAACTTGGCAGTGCTACGTTAATAGTTGGACTAGATGACCTTACAGATCCTAAGATCCAACCTAAATTATTATATGATTCTATTTTTTTCTCTGTTGTTTGCCTTTAAAATTGGACTCACTCTCCTTTATATATGGCTTTAGAGTTAGTACTGGAAAGATTTACATCAGAATGTGTGGTAGCTGAAGCATTCATCTATAAAGTTAGAAACTCAACCTCCTTGCACCTTTTATTGTGATTCAGCATATGCATTTGAATAAGACCTTACCTGTAAAGGTGCAACTGCTGAGCATTTTTAAATCAAATTTTTTAGCCTTTCATCATAGAAGTTCTTATTTGTATAGATACTGTGGTAGGTGTGAAACAATAAGTCAGTTTGAATGACTGAAAGATGTTATCAGAACAGGGTACCTTAGTCACTTTGATTATGGTTTGATATTAGATTAGCTTTTAAGAGGTTTCAAAACTTTTCTAAATAATTTCAAGAACTCTTGTCA
Organism: Cygnus atratus; assembly: GCF_013377495.2. Lineage (NCBI taxonomy): Eukaryota > Metazoa > Chordata > Aves > Anseriformes > Anatidae > Cygnus > Cygnus atratus. Next base: position 29,358,074 of record NC_066364.1, on the reverse strand, counting down.
TTAAGCTAATACATAAAAAAGGACCATCTACTATGTTTGTTCTAATAGTGTTTTCTTATAGTTTTATTTTATTTTATTTTCCAAACGGAAGTAGTTAACATATTTGAACCAAATTCATAAAACATTCTAGGATCATTAAAAACAAGTTACTTGCAAAATTATTTAAAATGTGCTTGCGTTTATTTCTTTTCACAGCTCCAGCTGCAGAATATCTTCACATTTACACAAACATAAACCTTCCTGGAATACTGATATATTGCTATCATGACTGCCATTATATGGTGGAGAATCCAGATATGTGCATATTACTTTATATATTCTTTTTTTATTATTTATTTAAATTTGGGATAGTACTCATGTTTGACAAGGTTTTATAATGCAAGTAGGTTTTTATTTACTTTTTTCTCTTTTATTTAGGCTAAATCCTCATAGTTGTTTGAATCTTTGTTTGCAAAATCGCCATTATGGTGATTTTTCACCATAAGAACAATAATTTGACAATAAGATAGAAGCTGAGGTTATATAACATGCTTATTTTGCAGCTGTTAATATTTCTAATGAGAATGTAAATTATCCATTTTGTATAATATTCATGGTGTTGTTAATATGAGCTATCAAAAACTGTCACTAGATATTTTATCTAGGAAAATGGTGACTAGCTTTTCTCATACTTCAAATCTGATTCTAAAGTCTTGAAGGCCACTAAACACATTTCCCATAACTTGCGTAGATAAAATATGGACAAACCTTGAAAACATTTCACTTACAAAGTATGAATATTTTTCCCCAAAACTTTTTTTTAATTATTTGTTTTTAACTTTGAGAAATGGATCAAGCAAGCACTTCAGTTCAGAAACTACCTGTGGATGCTGGCATTGACAGTCCCTCATACTTGCCTCCTGTCCCCAGATGAATACAGTCAACATGTCCACTAAAGTCCCATGTCTGGTCCCAGGACATTTGCCAGTATAGGCAAGTTGTACACCAAACTCTTTATGAGCTACACATAGCACAAGAACCATATATCAGGCAACTTTTCCCTACAACACACTGGAATATGCTGAGATTGCTTCCTCAGATGGGGAAAGAATATACATATAACTGCATGTAGTAGCTAAGATGTCACAGAAGAGAGTGAGAGAACAGCAGAAAGATATTATTCAAATGACCTGTAAATCCAACTTTGGGCTATTGTTCAATAATAAATATTTCAGGGTTTGACAAATTTATTTTAAAAGCACCAGCACAGACTGTTCCTTGAATTTTAGGCCTAAATTTCTGTATTCTGAATCCAGTGTTATCCTTCTTCTAAACTTATTCTTTGTACTGTCATAAACTACTCTCCTTTGCTCCTCGTGAGGATAGTGTCTTGGGAAACGTGAAGGCAAAACAGTAAATATTGCATTTGGGATTTTGAAATGTGAAGCTGTTTAAACTTTCTGAGCTGTATATTTAGAAATACTGTGAATAAATACTAACAAACCTTCTCATTTTTGTAATTATTTAAAAATATTTGATCAGATTTTATTGTCTACATCTGTTTCAGCTACATTAATGCTGTGGGTTTTCTTAAAAGGCCAGTTTCATCCCATCTGACATTGTTGCTGTCTTATTGTAGTTGATGGACTGTGACAAGCTTCTCCAGAAACTAATTCAGTTTAGATAAGCTCCTAATTTAGGCATTTTAGCTGGATATCTTAAGTTAGTTCAAACTTATTACCAAAACACCATTTTTGAACTGGAAGGTAACTGCAGGTATTATGTTTGTTTGTTTTTTTCTTTATGTAAACTATGAAAAAAAGTGACATCTGCTTTAATTATAGTCATATTGAGGGATTGGTCTTCATAATGTAATCATGGTTTCACCACATTTTCTTCCTTGATTTGTCATATTCACAGATGAGCTATTGAACTGTGATGCTGAGCAAGGAGAGCAGGGATTTTTCATTCCAACCAGATCTGTCAGTGGGCTGAGGAAAGAATATCCAGTATCTCAGCAGAATTCCTCTTATCAAAACCTGATTATTTGAACGCTAGAGGTATATGACATATTCTGACTAAAATGGAGAAAGTTAATCTTAAGAATACTCTAATTTTCTGTGTCAGATTGCTATTTCTTGTCAAAACTGCTTTTCACATGTATCAATCGTTCATGCTGAGAAAAACGTACTTTGTAGAAGTATTTTCTTAATATGATTAAGGTTCATTTAACTAATGATTTCCAATGGCAGTGGGTTTAGATTAGGTAGAAGACATTATATTGAAGATCTATTCAGGCTGATTTTACTGACTTTTTTCTCATTTTGAATATGCTGTTTAAGAGAAGTATTTTAATAATATATTTATATAATTGCTCATAAAAATGTAATTATGTTCATTGTATTCAAGCCCTACATTTTCCTGTCCCATTAGAGTAAGTCATGGTTATTATGATTCTCTCCTCCCTTAAACCACTATGTTGCTGTAAGCAAAATAAGATAAGTAGGAAATTTATCTGAAAAATGCATGGTGAAATTTCTGCCTACCAAATAGTTTTCAGATCAGAAGTAAAAACAGCCTTGGGAGATAAATCTACAGAATTTTAAACACCCATACAGAAATTGCCAGAATAATCCCCCTTGCATTGCCCAAAGCAAGATGTAAATTAAGAAGCAATACACTATGAGTGTAATGGAGCATGTACTTTTCATGCTTCCATTCATCTCATGTAAACAGCTTGTACAATGCCCCTCACAGGAATAATTACAAAATACTAGAATGACTGAAATTATAAATATTAGGGTAAAAAGGAAAAATATAATATTTTAATACATTTTTATTGTTAAAAAATTAATAATTGCTATCTTGTTTTCTAATTGTCAACTTACACAGGTAGAAAGTCAAAAGAATGAAAAAGGCTTTGGGCAAAATCAGCAGAGGAGATATGCATTCTGTCTGTTGAAAATAGATATTAGCAGGCTGGTTGGCATGGCAGCAGTTTTCAGTACTGCCATACGGGACATAAATATTTGAAAAGACCTTGGAACTTCCAGTCTTTAAAATCCCAGTGACAGGGTGGATTAAAGAGTTGATGCTTAGTCCTTTATGTGGTAGAGAAGATGAATTAGAACTACGTATATACTCAAAATATATTAAAAGAGACATAATAGATTTTTTCAAATTCTCCATCTGATCAGCTCAGCCAATGCAGTCTGATTTATTCAGTAATCACATGAAGCAACAAGCACCAAGAAGTGCCAGGAACATTGCTACAGCTTCTGCAAATCTTTATACATCCTTAAGGTCATTCTCTACTATATCACCATTACTTTTATACCTAATATTTAGCACTTCCATTTAATAAATAGAATAATAGAAGAACAAATGAACCAAATAAATAAATTACTCAGCTAAACTATAAATTCCTGGATGGACTAAGAAGTAAATTTTAGGGACATCAGCTTCAAACAAATATTCAAATTAGCAGATGAAAAAATGATAGTTTATTGAATATCACATTCTGAATTTTCAACTTAATTCTGCCCTGAGCCTCTTAATGTAACATGTACAGTGTCATAACGACAAATTCTTGGGATAAAATTCACAACGGGTAGTTCATAGAGCATTGTAGGTTTTCTTTAGAATTTTCTAATGTTTACTGAAAGAAACTGGCTTTCAGAAAATGGCTCAACTAGATAAAGCCCTGAACAACCTAGTCTGATCCCATAGCTGACCCTGGTTTGAGCAGGACTTTGGAGCAGCAACCTCCTGAGGTTCCTTCCAACTTGAGCTATCCTTTGATTTATTTATTTATTTATTTTTAATGTAGTTTATATTGTGTCCACTAATCACTTCCTGTTTTACAGATCAGTTTGTGAAAAATTGCCTTATTTTTCAACTACTTTACACTTAACGCTAATTTTTGTTAAACAACTAGTATTATGAAAAAGCTGTTCCATCTACCAGTTATTCCATTGAGTCCAGTGCAGTATTGTAATTAGCAATGCGGTACTGAACGATTTCAACCTGAGACATTCAATTTCCTTTGCTCTGCCTGATGAATGACAACAAGAAGTGGCATCATGTAAGCTGGGTAGTAAGCAGTGAAAGAGTCCTAAAGCAGACACATTTGTTCTCTCTTTTGTGCTCTTTTGTGAATTCTGTCTTTTCTTCTTTGCCACTGTAATTAAACAAATGTCCTGCTAAGGAGCCAGGGTCAAAAACATTAAGACATAAAAAATAGCTAAGCCTAGAAAAGAAAGAAACTCTCTTAGATGTAGTAGCTAATCACTCAGGAGGTTAACATTTTCATCTGAGATTTCATCTGAGATGTACAAGACACAAGGGACTCGAGTAAGCTGTAGTTACAATTTAGCCCATTAGTCATGCAAAATGCTACCCAATCAACATGTTAAATACAATATATGTCTCAATTTTATACAGTGACATTTTTGCACACACATATCCTAATCTTGATAAAGTTTAAGAACTCGATATGTAATACCTACCTACAATCAGGGTGGAAAAATTGGGCATTTCTCCAATTAAGTTTCCATTGTTGTTATTCTACGTATACATATACATCCACAGGAGTAGACTTCTTATAAAATGAATCAACTGTTCCCTTTCTGGAGGAAAAAAGTCACATACACTTACCTAAAATATGTTCTCACTTACACATACTGACTGATAATAATAATCAGTAAGGAGAAAGTTCAAGCTCACACCCAAACCTCTCAACTTGATACCTGGGCTGTAGATTGTACTGAGGTTAAGACTACTCTTCCTTCTTCTTTTTGAAGCTGTTTCACTGTGTAGAAAAGAATTAAAAATTTATAGGATTGGAAAGAGAGCAAGCATAACGATGACTCAGTAGCCTACCAGTTCAAAATCTCACTTGAGAAAAGAGACACGGATTCTGTTCTGTGTTCCAAGGAGTATACATTTTACATGAGATAGACATTGGATAACATGTATAAGTAGTTCATGGAGCAACCCAGACCTTTTCAGTCTCAAGTGAATGCCTTAACCAGCTGACATAAGAGACATACTATTGGATTTTTCAATGCCCTCTATGAATATTACATTCGTTTCTGCACAGAGCAGGTAAATACCTTGCTCTCTATAACCAAAAATACAGCCTCATGTTTAAAACGGTCTCCCAGCATATTTGCTTGATAACACTCAGTGAAAGAGAAAAAAAAAATCTAATGAGTAGGGTAACCAGGCTATGAGAAGTGTTATATAGTCATCACCTACCTATAATATGAAACTTTGAAGGGAAAATCTCCTATCCCTTTCTGGCACAACAGGATGCAGACTGCTTCCTTTAAGATGTTTCTACTATAGTAGATGAAGAAGGTGCAGCCACTTCCAGCTCAAAATTCTAGGCTGATTAATTTCCTGAACCATGTAAAAGTTTAGAAATATTCATAATTTATATTATAAAATACAGAAGGAATATTAGTAAAATTAGGCATTTAGCAGAGGTATCTGCTTGTGAAGTTCTGTGTTACTGTGGACATGGAAATGAACATGAGACGGTGTAAGAAGGATGGCCATGTTATTTTAGCAGTCATTTGTAGCACATTAATATTCAGTTCAGTATATGGCATCATTTTCTTAGTCTTGCTCACTGTGACTAGTATGCAAGTAGTCTTATTGAGCCAGAGCCAACAATTCAGTGTGAAGAAAGAAAAAATCAGGACTGCATCCTACTATCAGCATCACAGCTGTTCTCACTTCATGTTCTGCTTGGTTTCTGGGCTACTGAGAAAAGCAAATACTTCTTTGTCTTATTTCTACACTAAGTAAATGTCATAGCAACCCATTAGCACCGACAAGGTTCTTGTTTCTGAATATCAACTGCTTTAACTGTCTCATACACTGACTGGTTTTCCAAGATTTAGGCCATAGAAGGAATTGTCTTTAGTTTAAGACTGCATATAAACACAGCGTTTGATTTTTTCCAAAATAAATCATTTTATTTTTATTATGCAGTTTAATTAGCTACTGTGCTTTGAAAAAAAAAATGTGCATTGGTTAGAATGTGCCTGTATGTTCTCGGTAATTAGTCTTCTATTTACCTCTGCACAGGACTGGACAGATTATATTTGAGTTAAATCAAAAAAGTGCGGGTATCTCTATGGACTGATTAAGCTGCTTTTTATATAACATCATAATTTGACCATTTGAACTATGCACCATATGTAATCCAAGTCATATTGGAATCTGGAGGAAAATCACAGAATCATAGAAACGTAGAAAAAAAGAATCTTTAGTACTGTAACCTTAGTTGATTTAGATCAGATAAATATAGTAAAATTGCTTTGGATCTTTCATTTCATGACTGTCATAATGCAAATTGATACTGTCTTTATTCACCTACCTCTCAAAAATAGCTGTAATATCCTTGGTGCTTTTTTAGGATCCCAGACATTTCTGTATTTCTATGTTAGAACTCATTAGAAGATGCCTTTTCTTATCTTCCTTCCTTGCATTAATTTGAAATTCTACAAGCTGAAGTTAGAAAATGGATGGATCATCAAGTCCAAGATAGCAGGCACAAATTGTCAAAGCTGTCATTTCTATACTCATCAAAGATCCTGAAGTTACTTGCCTCAGAGTCTAATAAAGCCTTCACTGTTTGTTGTGGAATAGTTACGCAGAGTATAAATTTTTTTCCTGAATGTCTGCGCTTTTCTACAAAGTTGGTTCCAAAATGAAGGAAGAAGAGAGAAATCACCATATTTTTTGTTGCAGAGGACCTTAGTACATTTATTTTCATCTACTTGTTTCTCCAACTAATTAATAAAATATTACAGAGAAAAATGACAACATAACTTCCTAGTCACACAAGACACAGATATATGCTTTTCTGCAGTTTTGACAGATTGAATTACTGGATAGAGTTACATTGGTGGAAGAAAAGCAAAGGAACACGTTAGAAGTTCAGGATTCTTGCTGACTGCACTATCTTGTTATGGAATCTTGCTGAAAGTTGATTTCAGGAATACACATTAAATTCTTTTGCTTCCGATCAAGAAAAACATAAACAATAAATCAATAGGAGGTAGTATAAAATATTTTAAATTCTTTGACCTCAAGAGAGCTGTGATGGAGCAGGCTATGCACAGTATTATGCTATGCTGATAAACAGAACACTTCCAAATTATTCCTTTATTCCTCCAGAACCAGGGAACTATATTGAAAGTAGCAGGCAGACACAGCTGATCAATACATGGTTGTGAGGCTGGTGTCACTGGCAGAATTCTAGGTTTCTTGATCATGGGATGGTCAACATGACACCAGGCCTTGCTGGCACCTGATGGAATGCACCTTTCTCAGAGAGGGAAAAGGATTTTTGCACAGGAGTTAGCAGGGCTGATTAACAGGGCTTTAAACTAGACTTAAAGGGGGAAAGGAATAATACCAGGTTCAATGGTGATAAGTAATGGAACAACACGCCAAAATCTGAAGGACTGCATGCTAGTGAGATCCTTCAGTCTGCTCCGTGAGGTTGGGTACAATGAAGCACATTTGAAATGCTTCTACACCAATGAATGGAGCAAGAGGAACAAACAAAAGGAACTAGAAGCCTTGGCTCAGACCCAGAGCTACAGCAACATTGGCATAAGCAAAACCTGGAAGGAAGAATCCTGTGACTGGTCTAAGATGGATGGTTATAGGCTTTTCAGAAGGGATGGGGGGGGGGGGGGGGGGGGGGGCAGGGGATAGTGTTATATGTAATGGAAAGGCTGAACTGCACAGAACTTGCAGCTTGTGATGACACAGTTGAGAGCTCCTGGGTAAGAAAAAAAGGAAAAGCAAATAAAGGGGATGTTGTGGGAGTCTACTATACACCACCCAACCAGGATGAAAACACGAATGAATTATGTCTCTTAAAGAGATACCCCTGGATCAGCTGCCCTTGTCCTTATGAGGGACTTCAACTTGCCAGACATTAACTGGGAATATCACACAGCTGGTACAAACAGGTCCAGGAGATTCCTAAAACACCTTGATGATACCTTTTTTGTACAGGTACTAAGGGAGCCGACTAGGAAAGGCACCCTCCTAGATCTGTTGCTTGTAAACAGAGAGGGTCTCGTGTGAAGTGGCGATTGGTGGCTGTCTTGGCCATAGTGATCATGAAACAGTCTAATTTAAAACCATTGGTGGTAGCTGGAAAGCTGCCAGAAAAACTTCAACATGAAAGAGGGTTCAGACTGCTCAGGGAATTAGTTAGTAAAGTCCCCTGGGAAATGGCATTGAGGTCCATCAGCGCTGACCACATTTTAAGTAAAATCATATAATTATAGAATCATAGAATCGTTAAGGTTGGAAAAGACCTCCAAGACCATCTGTTCCTACCATCCCCCTACCACCAATATCACCCACTAAACTGTGTCCCTAAATACCACATCCAACCTTTCCTTAAACACCCCCAGGAACAGTGACTTCACCACCTCTCTGGGCAACCCATTCCAATGCCTAACTACTCTTTCTGAGAATAAATGTCTCCTAACTTCCAAACTAAACCTCCCCTGGTGCAACTTGAGGCTGTTCCCTCTAGTCCTATCACTAGTTATCTGCAAGAAGAGGCCGATACTCAGCTCCCTACACTTTCCTTTCAGGGAGTTGTAGAGAGCAATAAGGTCTCCCCTGAGACTCCTCTTATCCGGATTAAACAACCCCAGTTCCCTCAGCCGCTCCTCACAGGACTTATGTTCCAGGCCCTTCACCAGCTTCATAGCCCTCCTCTGGACATGTTCCAGGGCCTCGATGTCCTTCTTGTAGTGAGGGGCCCAAAACCGAACACAGTACTCAAGGTGTAGCTCCACCAGAGCTGAGTACAGAGGGACAATCACTTCCCTGGTCCTGCTGGCTACAATATTGCTGATGCAAGCCAGGATGCTGATGGCTTTCTTGGCCACCTGGGCACACTTCCAGCTCATGTTCAGGTGAGCATCAACCAACACTCCCATATCCTTCTCTGCACAGCTTTCAAGCCACTCTGCCCCAAGCCTGTAGTGTTGCATGTGGTTGTTGTGGCCAAAGTGCAGGACCTGGCACTTAGCCACGTTGAACCTCGTCCCATTGGCCTCTGCCTATCGACCCAATCTGTCCAGGTCCCTCTGCAGGGCCTTCCTACCCTCTGGCAGATCGACACTTCCCCCTAACTTGTTATCGTCTGCAAACTTACTGAGGGTGCACTTGATTGCCTCATCCAAATCGTCAATAAATATATTAAAGAGGATGGGCCCCAACACTGACCCCTGGGGTACACCGCTTGTGACCAGTCGCCAGCTGGATTTTACTCTATTCACCACCACTCTCTGAGCCCGGCCGTCCAGCCAATTTTTAACCCAGCAAAGTACCATCTCTTAAGAGCACAGGAGCAGGCAATTCCAAATTCAAAATGTTGGAAGTCAAGCAGGCAGGGCAGAAGGTCAGCTTGGCTCAGCAGGGATCTTCTTCTAGAGCCTTGGTAGAAAAAGAAAGTAAGAGAGTGTATGGCAACTGTGAGATCAGATGACATGGGAGGACTACAGAGATGTTGTTCGCCATTGTAGGGAGATAATTTGTGTGGTCAAAGCACAATTAGTGTTGAAGCTGGCCAGTACTGTGGAGAACAATAAAAAGCTTTTTTTATTTTTATTTTTTTTTTTTAAGGAAAAACTATGTTAACAGCAAAAGGAGGACCAGAAAAAAAAAATAGGTCCATTCCTTGATCAGATGGTCTGTTCACAAACAGGGACATAGACAAATCAGAGACATTTTATGCCTTCTTCACCTCTATCTCCAACACAGATGATAGGCACTGGGACACCCAGAGGCCTGAGCTGGAGGACTGTGACTATGATAATGATAAATTCTCAGACAAGCCTGAACTTGTGTGAGATTTGCTGCTCCATCTGGATGCATATAAGCCTATAGGGGCTAATAGGATTCATCCCAAGGTACTCAGAGAGCTGGTTGATATCATCACAAGACCTCTCTCAACTATTTTTCAACAGTCTTGGGAATCTGGAGAGGTCGCAGTTGATGGAAATATGTCAAATGTCGTTCCAATTTTCAAGAAGGGCAAGAAATAAGACCCTAGTAATTACAAGTCTGTCAGTCTCACTTCAGTGCCTGGTAAAATTATGAAGAATATTATTCTGGGAGTTACTGAAAAACACCTGAAGGACAATGTGGTCGTTGGTCATTGCCAGTATGAGTACACAAGTGGAAGGTCCTGCTTAACAAACCTAGTTTCCTTTTATGACAAGGTCACCCATCTAGTTGACCAAGGGAATACAGTTGATAAAGCTTTCAATATGGTTTCTTACAATATCCTTCTGGACAAAATGTCCAGCATACAGCTAGATAAAAACATCATACAGTGGGCAATTTGCTGATGGGTTGGGCACAAAAGGTTAGAGTAAATGGGTTACATGAGGCTGGCATTCCATCAGTGTGGTTTCCCAGGGCTCCATTTTAGGGCCAATTCTCCTCAGTGTTTTTATAAATGATTTGTATGTAGGATTAGAGGGTGTACTAAGGAAGTTTGCAGATGATACTATATTGGGAGGAGTATCCATCGAGGGTAAAGAGGCCTTGCAGAGAGACATCGATGAATCAGAGGGCTGGGCAATCACCAGTCACATGAAGTTTATAACAGCAGCAAGTGTCAGATTTTGCACCTGGGAAGGGGCAGCCCTGGCTGCAGGTAGAGGGTTGCCCCTTCCCAGGTGCAGCCTGAAGAGAGGCTGGTGGATGAGAGGCTGGAGAGCAACCACACAGAAAGGGATCTGGGCATTTTGGTCAATGGAAAGTTGAGTATGAGTCAACAGTGTGCCCTGGCAGCCACAAGGGCCAACCATATCCTGGGTGCATCAAGCACAGCATTGCTAGCTGATTGATGGGAGTGATTGTCCCACACTACCCTGCTCTGGTATGGCCTCACCTCAAGTACTGTGTACAGCTTGGGGCACCATGGTGTAAAAAGGACATAAACTATTAGAGAGTGTGCAAAGGAGAACTAGTAAGATGGAGAAGGGTCTAGAGGGCTAGATGTATGAGAAGCAGCTGAAGTCGCTTGGTTTGCTCAGCCTAGAGAAGAGGAGTTCAGTCTCTCATGAGGGAGACCTCATGGCAACCTCCAGCTTCCTCCTGAGGTGGAGCAAGCACTGATCTCATCTTTCTGGGGATCAACAATAGGATCCAAGGGAATGGCATGACATTGCATCAGGGGAGGTTCAGGTTAGATGTTTAGAAAAGGTTCTTTGCTGAGAGTGTGGTTGGGCACTGGAACAGGCTCCCCAGGGAAGTGATGATGGCACCAAGCCTGCTGGAGTTCAAGAAGCATTTGGACAACACTCTTATACTGTCTTATTTCTGGTTGGTCTTGTGTGGAGCCAGGGGTTGGACTTGATCCTTGTAGGTCCCTTTCAACTCAAGATGTTCTCTGATTCTATGATTCTGTGATTAATATCTATATCAGTGTTTACCTTATGTAAGCTTTATAAAAAGGGGAAAAAATTCATTGTGTGGGGAACTGCTTTGAATTTCACATAATCCAGCTTAGAGATATTAATATTGTGCCTTGGTGAAAATTGGGTTCTTATCCCTAATATAGAGGCATAATTGCCTGCTATTATTATGCAAGGTAATTTGTTTTACAACTATCTACAGAGGCATAAGTTTCTGATTCAGAAAAGACAAAATACTTTTTCAGAATATACATTGAATTCAAAAGGCCTTAATCATTATTTTTCTAACTTTTTTCCTTTCTGTCATTGAGTCATACGTTAATGAAAGATGTACTGTGAATACTCAGAAACAACTTATTAAATATAGAGAACATGTTATTGTCTTGTTGCAAAATAATAAAGATTAACATATACTTTATTTGATCAACAGCTAATAATGCACCACTTCACAGGATGGCAAAGAACTAGAACTAGTTGCAGAACTAGTCCTCTAGACACGTTTCATAAGATTACATCTAGAAGAAAACATAAGATTTACTTTAATTCCTCCTACATACCACTTCATTGGAAAGGCAGTGTGAATATTTAACATTTAGGCTACTCACCTTTGTACATGCTTTGCTTCATTTAATTTTTGGTTTGAAAAAATTAGTTTGCAGAATTTCTACTTTTATGATTGCTATTAAACTGAATGCAATGCCCTACCAGTTAACACACTAATGATCTATATCTCAAAGGATAAAAATCTACAGGAATGTTACACTGAAAATCTTACTATGGGGAAAAAAATGAAAAAACCCATATATACAGAGCTAAAAATTATTATTAGCCCAATTACAGTTTTAACAATCTAATAGTCTAACTTATCTGGATAATTCTGAAAAAGCCTTACTAATAATATAGTTTTAAATGTTATACAAGAAAATGCTTTCTAGTCTCTCAGGATGACTGCTTGTCTCTGTGTTAACTTGACTCTCCTCAAGAAGTAGGGGAAGGAGGGGGGGGAGGTGTGTTTACAAGCAGGTACTTCTGTAGTGGGGGTCTTCCCCCCCAGTTTGGGTCCACTCCTAGTTTTTTTTTTTTTTCTTGATTTCTTTTTTTCCTCTTACAGCCTCCTTTCTTCTCCTGTGCTGCAAGCTGTAGCCTGAAAGTGACTCCCAGGCCCCTAGGTATTTCATGCTTCATTTGTAGGAGTGTGTGTGACCCACCAATGGAACCCCTACAATGAAAGAAGGTTGAGAGGAGATGGGCATAGATGATGTGCTCATGAACATGTGCTTTATTCAGGAAAGAATACAAAGAGTGGTCAGAGCTGTTGCAAAGGAAGCTGAACTTAACACAGAGGTAACCAGAAGGTGGCCTTTGTTTTTGATAAAGATCTGTATAAGTAGAGTTTTGATAGAAGTCTGTGTCAGTAGAGTGAATCGACTGGCCATGTAAACAACTTTCCCTGAGCTAATAAAAAAAAATATATATATATTCCTGAGCAAGCCATACCAGAGTGGGGAAAATTAATATGTGGCTGAGCCCAACACAGAGCATAAAATCTGAACAACCAGCAGAATTAATTTTGAAGAGAACAGTCTACAGCTGGCTTCAACCCATGTATTCTTTCCCAGTGACTGGGGATGCCCAGCATTGTGATGGTAATCATATAGAGACCAGTAATCACAGAATCACAGAATCGAAGGGGTTGGAAGGGACCTCGAAAGATCATCGGGTCCAACCCGAAACACCAGTGATAGGACCCACGGGAATGGTGTTAAGCTGAGGCGGGGGGAGTTTAGGCTGGACATCAGGAAGAGGTTCTTCACTGAGAGGGTGGTCGCACACTGGAACAGGTTCCCCAGGGACGTAGTCACTGCACCAAGCCTGTCTGAATTTAAAAAGCGATTGGACTGTGCACTTAGTCACATGGTCTAAACTTTGGGCAGACCTGTGCAGTGCCAAGAGTTGGACTAGATGATCCTTATGGGTCCCTTCCAACTCGGGATATTCTATGATTCTGTGATTCTATGATAACCCCCCTGCCAAAGCAGGCTCCTTAGAGCAGGCTGCCCAGGTAGGCATCCAGACGTGCCTTGAATATCTCCAGAGAAGGAGACTCCACAACCTCCCTAGGCAGCCTGTTCCAGTGCTCTGTCACCCTCACTGTGAAGAAGTTCTTTCGCACGCTGGTGCGGAATTTCCTGTGTTCTATCTTGTGGCCATTGCCCCTTGTCCTATCCCCACAAACCACTGAGAAGAGGTTGGCCAAATCCCTCTGTCTCCCACACCTCAGGTATTTATACACATTGATAAGATCCCCTCTCAGTCTTCTCTTCTCCAGGCTGAACAGACCCAGGTCTCGCAGCCTTTCCTCATAGGGGAGATGCTCCAGGCCCCGTATCATCTTTGTGGCCCTCCCCTGGACTCTTTCCAGGAGTTCCCTGTCTTTTTTGTATCAGGGAGCCCAGAACTGGACACAGTACTCCAGGTGAGGCCTGACCAGGGTGGAGTAGAGGGGGAGGATCACCTCCCTTGACCTGCTGGCCACGCTCCTTTTAATGCACGCCAGGATCCCATCGGTCCTCCTGGCCACGAGGGCACACTGCCGGCTCATGGTCAACCTGTCGTCCACCAGGACCCCCAGGTCCTTCTCCTCAGAGCTCCTCTCCAGAAGGTCGTCCCCCAGCCTGTACTGATACATCCGGTTGTTCCTTCCCAGGTGCAGGACTCTACACTTGCTCTTATTAAACCTCATTTGGTTTATTCCTGCCCATCTCTCCAGCCGGTCCAGGTCTCGCTGAATGGCAGCACAACCATCTGGCGTGTCAGCCACTCCTCCCAGCTTCGTGTCACCGGCGTACTTACTGAGGACAGATGCTATTCCCTCATCAAGGTCGTCGATGAAGATGTTGAACAAAACCGGACCCAGCACCAACCCCTGGGGAATGCTGCAAGGTAATGGGAATTGTGTTTGTATAGTGATCCAACCATACATTGCAATTGTTATATTGTGCTTGTGTTGTGATTTCAGTGCATTGTTATTTTTCTCTAATGAATCAAAATCCTATGTAATATAAAATATCTTCAAATAAGTAAATTTGATACTAAAACATTAAACTTTTCTCATATGGAATATCTAAAAGTACCTCATCAGAGTATTGTAATGTGAATTTGACATTGAGTCTGGTTTCTTCAGGTAAGAGCCCATGGAAATCAGTGATTTTGTTTGAATATCCCTCAGTATTATGTAGAACATAGCAGAGACGTTCCGTAGGAAATGATTCTCTTCAGAGATAGCCACTGTAGGAAAACAAAGTTTTAAAAACTTTAGCATTATCTTCTAAGCTTTTGAACACCAATGGTGAAATCAGAGGCTGGTTTGCTTTTAATTGTGCTAGATTAACTCTTATGAAGAACTGGTATAAAGATAGTCATTGAGGAAGCAATATATCCACTACTTCAAATTACACACATAATCAGCTATAGCGCAACAAGTTTGCAGCGTTATGTATCCAGTCATACTTAGGTCTTACAACAGCTTAAGAACCTGCAGAGGTCATGTTCTAGTAAATACTCTAAACCACCTTGGCAAGGTCAAAGAAAAAAGGACATGTCTTTAAAAAGTCACAGGTGTTTAATGATTGAGAGTGTCAATGAAATTATGCACCAACTGTTATAACTAACAAAGTATGTATATATGATCAGTGTTTTCCATAAGAATATGTTGCCCAAGGTCTGCACTGTAGAAGAAGTTAATAAAACGGAAAAATTGGAAGGGCCATTTGTGAAAAAATAAATGTAGACCATGGATTGTAGAATTAATCTAGTGGAAGATGAAACCCACACAATCTGCAGCATACATTATGGTATGTACCAATATTTGCCACAAATTAGATCCAGTTTTTACTAGTTTTCAGCAACCTTTGTTCTCCAAATTTGTTTCCCAACAGGCATGTAATGGTAATGTTCATCAGCCTAAGCACACTCACAGTTTTATTTTCTGGACATATTTCTCATATCCTTACACCATTGCGCAGAAATCATACCTTCACTTGCCTTGGTGTACATGTACCACAGAGACATCTTGGCTTGGTGATTTGTCCAGTGCTCTCTTTTCCTTTGACATCTGCTGTTTCCTGTGGCTGACAGTTTTTTCCCTGTGGACATACATAAGTTTCAGCTTGACCATACTGTAACTGTCAGTCAGACTAGCATATTAACATTGCCACACTGTACCTATCAACACACCAGCATTATTTACATCTTGTCTCACATAGACATGCAGCTAATGCACATTTCTATTTCATACTTAATGTTTTGTTTTACATTTGTTTATACTTTCTTAGACACTAAAAAATAGTTCCATTTGTGTACAAATGTTATCATTCACAAGATTTAAGAGAGGAGAAAAATATCAAGGCTGAAGGAAGTTCCTAAAAGTAATGGGGGCTTTATTTATTTTAATTGGTGGAGGAAAGGAGAGGCTGTTGGGAGGTGAAGAAGAAAATCATATGCAATGAAATCCAGTATACAAGTTAAACAATTCTTGAGGGATTTAGTCTTTTTTTTTTTTTTTTTTTTTTTTTTTTTAGCTTAGTAGGTATCTTGCTTGGGACATGATCACAACTGAAAGACCACATTAATTCAAAATATACCTCTAGAAAACAGGTTTCATTAATCATTGAGACTGATTCATATTCACAGAAAACATTATTTTTCTGAAGAATTTTCTGTTAACACTAAATGATTTTTTCTTATCAGAGGCAAGGACCTATCTGCTCAGTAAAATTTAATGCCAAAAGGAAATGGATTTAAAAGAAAATATGTTTGGTAATTTTTCTAGCACTTCTCTATTTTCACTAAAATCCACCTACCTGGATTGTGCCAGTATGTATTTTCAGAGTTAGAACATGGCATACTAGACCCCAGAGAAAACAGGATTCTTCAAAAGACATTTCTTAATAAGCAAAAACCTTTGGAAATTTGGAAATGCAGATAAGAAATTTTGCTCCTATTTTTTTCCCCTGTCTCTCGGTTCTACAGCCATTGCACAATTCTATAAAAAGAGGTGACAAAATCCTATTATGAGAAAAAAAAATTGTAATTTGCAACTAGCTTCCCTAGCTTGTTATAACAAAGTCTAACTCAAAAGTATTGTTCATGGTTGTGAGTCTTAAATAGTGGTATCCCTTAGATTTTGATATGCTTTCCAAAACAGATAACATAGGTGATTAATTCAGCAATTGTTATTGACTAAGTGAGCAGCTTACCATACCATTTGTTGCTTGGCTGCAGTCCTGTTCTGGAACTTCTAATGCCACCATACTTTTTTATAAAGAAGTGCTCATTTCATGCTGTAGTTTCTTCTCCATTGAGATGGTACTCAACAGACAGTTACTAGCAGCATTCCCTGTGTTATTTGCAGTGTTAATGGTGGAGATAACATTAATAAAATAAAGTAAGAATGGTTTCTGCCCCTGCTTCAGAGCTATAAAGTCAGAAGCCCGACTGAACCTATTAGGATGTATTTAGATTTCATTTGGAGACATAGAAGAGGTGGTCTTATAAGACTGTTGATCCCTGTTCTGCTAGATTGTAAAGGTATGTTACGCCAATGAGTGTTATGAGTTTTTAATATTGATATCATTTTAATTTTGTTTGTTTCATTGGTATTTGTTCAAAAGGCTAGATTTTTCAAGTAGTGGTCACATTTACTATTTGCAGTGAGCAAATAGACTGCTGCTATTTCCTGCTGTACAGTCGCCAGCACTTGCTATCATGGGGAACTTTAACTTCCCAGACATATACTGGAAATACAATACAGCCCTGAGGAAGCAGTCTAGAAGGTTTCTGGAATGCATGGAAGATAGCTTCCTGACTCAGCTGGCTAGTGAGCCTACCAGAGCAGGTGCCCCACTAGATCTGCTGTTCACAAACAGAGAAGGACTGGTGGGAGATGTGGTGGTAGGGAGTTGTCTTGGGCAGAGTGACCATGACATGGTAGAGTTCTCTATCTGTGGTGAAGTCAGAAGGGGCATCAGTAAAACTGCTACCTTGAACTTCCAGAGGGCAGACTTTGAATTGTTCAGGACAGTGGTAGGGAGGTTCCCTTGGAAGTCAGTCCTGAAGGGCAGAGGGGTCCAGAAAGGCTGGACGCTTCTCTAGAAGGAAGTCTTAAAGGTGCAAGAGCAGGCTGTCCCCATGTGCCATAAGATGAGCCGGTGGGGAAGAAGATCGGCATGTCTGAACAGGAAACTTTTGCTGTGTGTCTGGGAGAAAGAGAGTTTATGTCCAGTGGAAGAAGGGTCAGGCAACTCGGGGAGAGTACAAGGAAGCTGCCAGGATATGCAGAGAAAAAATCAGGAAGGCCAAAGCCCAACACAAGCTCAACCTGGCCACTATAGTTAAGAATAACAAAAAAATGTTTTTATAAATATATTAATGGCAAGAGGAGGGCCAAAGAGAATCTCCATTCTTTACTGGATATGGGGGGAAACATGACTACAGAGGATACGAAAAAGGCTGAGGTTCTTAAAGCCTTCTTTGCATCTGTCTTTACTAGCTAGACCACTTATTTCCCAGGGTACTCAGCCTCCTGACCTGCAAGTTTGGGACAGGGAGCAGAAGAAATCCCCCACAGTTCAGATGGAAACAGTTAGAGACCTGCTGCTCCACCTGGACTGTTACAAGTCCATGGGGCCATGAGGGTGCTGAGGGAGTTGGCAGATGGGATTGCTGGGCCACTTTCCATCATCTATCAGCAGTCTTGGTCATCCAGAGAGGTCCCGGATGACTGGAGACATGCTAATATGGTGCCCATCTATAAGAAGGGTCATAACGAGGATCCAGGAAACTACAGGGCTGTCAGCCTGATCTTGGTGCCAGGTAAGGTGATGGAACAGGTCATCTTGAATGCAATCACACAATGTATGCAGGACAACGGGGGATCAGGCCCAGTCGGCATGGATTCATGAAAGGCAAGTCGTGCCTGACCAACCTCATCTCCTTCTATGACCGGGTGACATGCCTGGTGGATGAGGAATAAATTGGGTGCTAGTTCTAGCACATACATTTTAAAATAAATAGGTCTCATCCTATTCTTTGCATATTTTTGTATATTCATAATTTTATATGAGAATGTTTACGTATGAGAATATAACTGAAAGAGGTTCTCAAAAAATAAACAGTTATGCATACTTTGACAAAAATTTTGCTTTATATGATGTTTACACATTCTAAAACATGTTTATTTTCCTTAAACCTTCCCCTCAACCCCTGGACCCTAACCCCCTCCAGCAAAACAGTGATACAACTGAACAATATTCAGGAAAATCCTTAACTCCTTTCATTTCAGACAACCTGGAAGAGCATTATCAAAGCAATAACAATTTTTCTAAAAGAGGACAAGATATACATATCTGTACAGGACTTCAAAAACAACCTTGTAACTTTTATCTTCCTTTAATTCTACAGCTTTGTTTATGCTATAACATCACCACACAGATTTTTAAAATGCAGAGATAAGGAGAGCAAACCATCAAAAAACATTAAAAAAATGTATATCTAGAGAAAAATACATAGTATGAAACATGAGTAAAGATGGAATAAAACCTTTTAAATAATGCATTTTGTTAGACATGCATTACAATTATTTTTGCTTTTTACAGAAGTAAAATTTACTACAAGAATAAAAAAAATGAATAAGCATTAAAAAAAAAAAAGCATTATAGCTATGTGTAGAAGAAAGCTTCTCTTACAGTTCTTGTCTCGTTTCATGTGGTGCTCTTGGTGCTTAAATCCTTCACACATTAACTAAGTACAAAACAGAAATGAAACTGAGATAATTACATATTCTCTTTTATATCAGAAATAATGGCTTGAAAGCCCTGAGGGTATGGTAGCTTTATTCATTACAGTAAAATCAAGGACTATGAGAACACTATCAGATAAATAAGGTTTACAGCAGCTCATTGCTAGAAAGCAGCTGCAGTCAGAGTAGCTAGTGAAAGAGTCTCTTCATCAATTGAGTGGCATTATCTGGAGTTCCTTGCTGAATATCCAAGGTCACAAAAAGAAATATATATATATATATGTATATAAAAAGACAGTACAAAACCTATAACCAATGTACCAGTGTTGCAAAGCAGTGACTATTACTCCTAATGTGAGAGAAAAAGTGGACATAAAAGCAGCTTTAATTTGTCAGAAATTCGGGAATATATTTCTTACAATTATTTAAAGAAATAATACTTGCTTCCTCTCTTATACGCCTTGAGATTTTCTGACAAAAAGTGCTGCTATAAGAGGTAAGTATTAGAACTTTACAACTAAAGATGAAAAGGATCACTGGATTTCAAGGTTTTGTAAGGGATATGAACTCATATGTTGTATTCACAATGATAACCAGAGCTCCAAAGCTAGCTAAAATAGTTTGCCATATACTTGAGAAAAGTTACCATGAATCTCAGAAGCAACTTGATTTCAGGGAATGAGTTGTACAAAATACCAAATAATTCTGGTTCTATCATGATCAGCAGACTGGAGTCATTCTCCAAAACTGTGGCCACTTGATGTTCACATAATTATTAACTATTACAAACATTACTAAATAAAATTGTCACAGCTTATTTCACAAGGTGTCAGGAAGTTATTTTTCCTGTTCCAGCAAGACCTGCTACTATTACTTTTTCTTTTGCTTCACATATTTTTGTGCTAAATTGTCTTCATCACTATTAAGGTTTTATGCAACATTTTATCAATGGTCTTTCATTGTACAGGAATCACTAAGAATCTCCATATCGTGCAGGAGAGTTTTGAGTATTTGTATTAGCAAAATGACAAGGAAAATATCTTTTAGCCTACTCAAATTTAGAGAGAGGACATCAAGATTATTCACATCAAATTTATAGTTGTTCTTACTATTTTTGAAACTATGGCAGCTTAATTTATGTGCATTAGTAAATATTAAGACTTTTTAAAAGAATGCTTGTAACTTCATATGTGTTATATGAATTTACTGTTTTCAAAAATCTATATTCTTTGTCATCTGAAACCTATAAATGTAAGTATGCACAGTATAAGATATTAATAAACCATTTTTCTTATAAAGTTTCAACTGTGTTTATATTTACACATGCAGTATATTTTAACAGATATTTTAATATTATTCCACAGCTAAAACTAAGATTGCTGTAAACATTTTTATTCCCTAATTTATTTGTTACAGACATTTTCAGTTCAACACTGTTAGACTGACCACTCTTTCATTCATCCAACAGACGATTATTCTCTTTAAAAATGCTGACAGATGTCCTAGTTTTCTGTAAATTCTGGCAGTGATGCCATGATGGATTGTAGTCCTGACAGACCTAACAAGCTAAACAGATTCAGGTTGAATTAATAATACAGTTAAGTTGAATTAATAATACAGTGTCCAAGGAACACTTTAGTGCCATAGCAAGTTCTTTAGTCTTACTGACTCAGTGGGAGACACTCTTCTGAGTTAGTATTGAACTAGTGCCCTAGCCAGGGAATTCTCAAATTGTGTGGTAGACCTAGCCCCTGAAGGACGTTAAGTACAAGCAGTAGATAGAAGTTCCATTGATGATTCAGTGGAAGCCTTCTACATAAGGAAGAACACCAACAACAAAAACAAACTCCATTGATCAACTCTCCAATAACTCAGGCAATAAAAAAAGCTGACAGAATACTTGGAAAAGCACTGATTATTAAACATTATTAAACATTTGCTGATAAAATTCAGTGAAGAGCATATGAGGACCTAGAAGTGCATTGAATATTTTTGGTTGCTAGTAGATCTTTCCAAAATGTACTAAATTTATATAGAAAATAATGTTTTTAAAAAATTGTTGTAGAACATTTTTGAAGTTTTACATAAAAACTGAAGAAATATATTAGAATTTAATTTCTTGAAGACAGGGAAAAGAACTAAACCCCTTCTCCCCAGGGGTTTTAATTCAACAGCAAAACAATAGTACTCATTATTTTTCTGATTGTCATGGCATTGGAGATTTCAGAGATGTGACAGTCTGTTTGGGCAATACCTCCTTGACTAGATTCCTTGATGTTTTTACAGCTTGTTATAGAACGTAGCTAGTCTCACATTTTAGCAACATTTTCACTCTTAAAGTTAGGAGCATAAAACTTTTCCTTGTATGAATGTAGCCTCAGAATTGTGAATAAATCATTATTCAGTATGGCACAATGCATTTATAAATTGTGCGTGATCATGATGACTCCTTATTTTAGAAGATCCTAACCATCTTCCAAAGGTAGCAGTGTAGCTGTTAGCAAATGAAAAAAAAAATGCTGTAGATGAAATGGAAAAGGGTTGTGCCCTGATGAATATTGCTTAATTGCATTCTACTAATGACAGAGAATCAGGGAAGGAATTTGTTGGTATAACAATGCTAAACAATGGAGTTGTAAAGCATTACATTTTTAATAAAATGTTAAAGATAATTCTATCTAAAAAGGTTTGTATAAATTCACACTTTTTTTTTTTTTGTGATTAACTCTACAAATAATCCATTTGGACAATTCTTTTATGTTCACAAAAAGTTTTAATTCACTAATTATAAAATGTATTCTATTTTTGTCCTTTGGAAATGTTTATTTTAAGAAACTGTTTACCAGGACTTGTGTCTTTGTGACCTTTTATTCTTTACTTATGCTTTACTGTTTTATCTTCTGTTCTCCTTGTTACAGAGACCTTTTCTTTGAAGGTCTCTTAAGTTTGTAAGTTTAATTCTAAAATCAGTCATTTTGCCTTTTCAGATTTGGACCTGACCACAATTTCACATGAGAAATTTTCTGGTGAATATTATTAAACATCTGCAGCTTTTATATAGGAGTGGCACACTGTTTCTTGTATATTCACCTAGTTATAGCTAAAGAAGTTGCTTTAAAATTATTGAACAGATATTTTTCATAAACCTGGAGAATTCTTATGGGTTGTCAGCTTACAAACATTGCATTATCTTTATTGATTTACAGTACATCTGCTATGAAAAAGAGACCACGTCCGTTTTCTTTTCCTCTCTCTGTATTATAATGATAGGTAGTCTGAAAATGAGAAAGCATTGCTCATTCAGGCAGACACAGTGTTAAACACAGTCTTTGTAAGTGAGCATGGCAGCTTGCCAGGAGATAGCTTCACTGGAGCACTGTCTATTCAAACACATTTCTCTGCCTTTTACTTGCAAAACAATAACCCTTACATTCCTAACTTCTCCCTCTGGCTTTCCCTCTGGCTCCCATCCAGCTTGTCTGTGTGTTGGTTGGTCAGACATGACCACCCAACAGTGCTCAGAAAAGATGACAGATGGGACAAGAACTGAAGTTCTGCCCTGAATGGGGTCCTGCGTATTTAATAGTCCCTGGAAACTCACAATAACATTTCCTCTTTAGCCACAGATGACTGGAATTGCCCATGTGAAAATATCAAAATGAATTAATATGATTTGCCTGTGCCAGCAGATATGAAAGTCTGTAAGCAAGATTTCTATTAAGTGTTTGAAAGGAAAAAGAGCAATCTGCATCATCGTAAAAGTTACCTCTCTGTCAGACTCTATGAAATACTTAACAAGACACTCACATGTCCCAGTAAAAGTCTATGGATTGTAGATACTTGTTCTAAATCTTAGTAATATGATCAGCCATGAAATATAGGTCATACCTATAGCTAGTTATTTAAATGAATGTTGAAGGTAGCAAAGCAAAGAACATGAAGAATATTACAAATTAGAAGTGACTTCTGTAAGGTATAAAAAGTCCAGTCTTTCCCAGTGAATCTAATTCATCTAATTCATTTGCATTAACTATTTAAGTTCAGTTAATATTCTAAAAAAGTAAAGGCATTCAAGACAACAACACAAGGCTGAAAAGAGATGTATGGGAGACCTGTGCCTTTCTAAAGAGGCAGCTAAAGACCCATAAGACGGCATCTCAGACAGCATTAGGTGCTGATGGATGAGCATAAACTGTATGAAACTGTACAAAATCCTTCATCTTGAATGGCAAAAAGATTCATACAGAGAATGACCTTACAAGTTCCTTATGGAAGTACGCTAGTGCCATAAACTGCCTCAGAAGAAAATTTGATCACCTAGCAACTGCTGTAGCCTGAAAATTTCCAAATCTGAGCACACAGGACATTTTCAAGGATGGTTCCAACTCATTCTCATGGCCATTCACAATCTCTTCACTTAACTACTTTTTCTTGCTCTTACCCAGCTTTCCTGAGTACTGTTCACTTCTCTGTAAACAGTGTTCATACATCTGCACTATGAGTAGGAAAACTCTAGCATTTAATGACAAGCAGTTTGCCCTCTGGGTTTGAGTCTAAAAATTAATAGTTCTTCTTCACAGTTACTCATGGTAAAAAGTATGTATTTCAGAATGTATAGAAATGTAAAACCTACCTTATTATGCTCTGACTGGCTTTGTGTATGTTTCTATTGCCTCACCAATTTAATGATATCATTTACACAAAAAATCAGTGCCAACATTTGAGGAGATGTCCTTATCTCAGTAAGGAACCTAAACTCAGATGAATTCCTGTTTAAAAAGATGTACTTAGCACCCCTAGACATCTTAAAGAGGTAGAGTACCTTACTACAGAGAATCCCTGAAGCTATAAATTTAGCCAGTAAATTCTCGTGATCTCAAGATCTAAGAAGATATATATATATATATATTTTATGATTGCAAGCATCTCTCTTTACCTCACATTCTGAATTCTTTGTGCCAGGACCAGATTCACCGATTGACACTGGAGTATCATAAATGTAGTGAGGATTAATTTCTGTGTATGTCTATGCTAGGTCCCCATCACACAAAAATGGTGAGCTGTTAGCATGTTCCACACTTGTTTTTGGCCTGTAGTCTCTAGCAGTCTCCCAGCCAATGCCCAGACAGGGTTCAGGAATAAGCACGGGCCCGGTATCACTCCCAAAGACAATTTAGATACATCTACCCTATTGTGGATGGGAAGAGAAGTTATGTGTGTAAACAAGCTAAGATGTGCCAGTGGACTGCAGTGACCAAGACCCACTTATTTAAGAGAATGTGCATAGCCTCTGTGTCTAAACACTATAGAATTTGAAAATATACATTAATAGATACTAAAATAAATGGTTATTGATACAGATACACTGCTGATCAATGCTTATAGCTTCCTTCTATCCTTGGTGACAAAGCAACATCAATATTTGTATGTATAAAAGAAATTTGGGAATCCTTAGCCAAATTAATAGGGCTGCATAAATGGACACTTAGAAGAATAGTCAGCTCAGAAGAAGTGCTGAACTAGTTCCTGTCTTCTGCGTGCTCATTAGACATAACCTGCACTTGAGAGCTACAGCTACTCTGGATGTTCAGAGGAGACTTTATTCTGCATTTACATACTCTGTGCACTCATGCAGCAGAAAGGTACAATTTATCCTTTATAACATGTATTAATTAATCCAATAAATTATATAATTCTTGCCATTCAAACAACTATATATAATGAGGCAAATGTTAATAATTGTTAGTGGGACTATGTTGCAGTAAAGAATGAATACAAGCTACTGTTAACCTCATGAACTTAAAAACTGCTTCTCTTTAATACTCTGTACCTCTAGTAGCAAAACATTTTTATAGTAGATTTTATTTATTTATTTATTTTATTTTTATTTTTTTAAGGTGCTGGTTCATACACTAAGTCAACTTAACCAAGTTACCTAACATTTGGAGTCCCACCAAAATTACAGACTCAGACAACAGCATCAAGACGAGACAGGTTTAATGATTAGGCACAAGGGACTCAAACTGTTCACACAGCAATTTTTATATACAACAAATACAGTTCTTTAAAAGTCCAATACACAACTAGAATTAGTTTTGAACAGGCTTAATATACTCAACTGGCTTTTATGGTACTGCTACCTCACACTAACAATGACCTGGCAACAATAAAAAAGCTGTGTTTTCACAGAGGTAACAATTCTTCAGCCATCTATTACATCTTCCAGACTCAAGTAGGTTATTTTTATATCAGCTTCTGTTATCTTTTTTTTTTTTCCTAAGATAATATCTTCATTGCTTTCAAACTGACATAAGTCTTTGTTTATAGCTGTGTTTCCAGGTTACTTCAATAGCACAGTGCTTTGTTTCATTTTCTAAGGATTTTTTTGGGGAAGGGTAAGACTTAAGTAAGTTTCAGAGTGTCTAAGTACTTTATTTTGAAGATGCTCCAGTGTATACATATCTATATTTTTCTAGCTATACCAGGGATGTTTTTTTAGGAAACAAGCTGTTTTCCTGCTGGCAAGATAACAATGGCGGAGAAATTTTGAAATAACTGAACTTCTTATCACTATACTTACTAATTATTCCTCATGAATCAGAATCACCATTAGACTCCTTTTTCTTTATTAAGGAAGTTACTGAAAACAAAGTCTTCTGTTTCATTGGTTAATACATGTAATTTTAGAAAAAGTCTATTTTAAACTTAAGACTACTTTACAACTAGTTCATTCTAAACAGAAAAGAAACTGACAACATAGAATGGGCCTTGGGGGTCTTGGAATGGCTTTGTCTCTTTCTCTATTAGCATTTCTTACTACTAGCAATCCTGGAAAAAGTACATAAGAGGAGAGTATTAAGAAACAAAATAAACGTATTTCTGTCATACATAAAATATTTCTAAATAGGATGAGTGAATTAAAAAAAATAAAAATAAAGGGGGGTTTCACTGAAGAGTCACTTTAAAACATTTAAAGACAGAAATTACTAGAATTTTTTTATGGAAACCTTCTGTACTAGTCAAAGCAAACAATCTCTTCTTGACTTATGAACGCTTATCACTGCAGGAAAAGGCTTTGTTGACATGTGATCTTTGCTTTCTTTATTCAGCACAAATATATTATCTCCAACCATATTTGACATTTACAGCATTAAACATAATAGTGAATATAAATCAGGGCTCTTGAGCCAAAGCTTTTTGTCATGGGAACCACCTTAAAGAAAAATTTTTAACGAGAGACAAGATTTCAGTTCTAAGGCAAGTTCAGAATTTGCACAGGTGCCAAAAGTATTATTAAGATTTAGATCTTAATGTAGTGTTAGAGAGCTATCTCCAGCAAAGTCTGTTTAAGTTCTGGAAGAAGTCAAACAGTGAGTTAGTTCTCTGTATAGATTCAACTCAATAGACTCAACTAGACCCAAGCTTAATTAATGAACATTTTGAGAATGTTAATAATAGTGATAACGCTGACGAATCTGTGGTTCAACTTGGAACAACTCCTTTTAATTCATGCTTAGTTTTGAAGGTTACTGTTTCCATTTCAAACTTATATTGCCAAGGGCTTAGCTACCTATTTTTTCTCTATTTTTTCATACATTTTTTTTTCAACTGTATTAGGCCTACAAATTTTACTACTTCACCATGATAAACTCTACTACCAGAACAGAATCCTTAATTCTATCCATGCATTCCATGGAAATTATAGCAACAGAGTGTAGATACTGAATAACATTAGCATGCCTGTTCACAGATTTGTCTGCAGAAATCCTTATTTGATTTAGCGGTTAATAAGTATCTTATGATAAATAAATGTCACCTGAATAGGCAATATAATTCACCAGTAGTCAGGAAGTATTACAGAGGTAAGCATTCTTCCTCCTGTGCTGTCCTTACCACTACCTGACATTCGACCTGACATCATTTTTTTGAGCTTTAGTTTTTGTTGTTTTTAATATGCATTATTATTATTATGAGGTGACAGCATTTCTGTCTTGTTGGTTTATCAAGCTGTTAATGTGCAATTCAATTTTAATTGGGTGCATTTTCTGTCTAATGAAAACAAGAGTCAACACAGACACAAAGTATACCTTAAACTCTAGAGCTTGTTTTCATAATGCTTTATTTCACTCAGGTTTCTATGAATCTCAGCAGCATGATTATATTTCACTAATCAGAGGTCCAGAAACAACAAGTTGTTTTGTTCTTAGCATTTATCCTTTATAGTTATTTCCTACAGAAATATTAATCCACAATAGCTGCCTTATTAATGACCTCTTAAGGTCATTCATAAGAAGATGGAAATATAGCACTGTGCTGTGAACATTTTCATCCTATGGAAAGAAAATAAAATAAAAGAAAAGCCAAATTGTGCCAATATTACGGTGCTTTTATAGAACAGTCAATACATTTATAATGGGCATATTCCCATAATATTGTGAAGTTAAAAAGCATATGTTTATATAATTTATTTCTTACAAAGATTATCCTATATTTCATATTTATTCATGCTTGGATGAATCTCTTCACCTAGCTAGTTTATTAAAATTACAAGTGAATGAAACCATAAATTTTAACATGGCTCCATCCTGAACAGTCTATGAAGCAGTAGATTGGAAGCATAAAATAAAGTGAGGAGAATCATGTCATGTTCTACTGGGAGACATATTTTACCCTTCAGCAGCATATTAGAAACGCATGTTTTAGAAATTGAGGCAAGGCATACAGTACCTTTCTCTCATGAGATATACTTCTCTGCCTAGAGCAGAATTTTCCTCTTGGCAGTGTGTTTGAGAACTGACGAGTTCAACAGTTTAATCTCTTCAGTGTCTGCATTATATTTTCCAATTAAAAACAAACAAACAAACAACAACAACAAAAAAACACTGCTAGGGATTTTTACATGTAATTTTAAAGAACATGGGCAAGATTCACATTTTTTTTCCCAAATGGGTTATTTAGGCTACTGGGATGTCATGATTTCTCTATGTAATTTTAACAGTATATTCACACTGCATTCTCTCTCATGTTCCTAGTCGGATATTTAAAATAAACTGGAAAGATAATTGCAGAAAAGTCTGAAAAGCAATATTGCTTGAAGGAGGAAGGTCCACTATATGTGGTATAGTTTACATGGTACAGTTCCCCTCCAGTGTTTATTAAGCAGAACTACTTCTCTACTGGATATAGAGCACAGACAGTGCTCCTTCCACAAGGACATGAAATTACTACCAAAAAAAAAAAAAAAAAAAGTGACTGTAAGAGACAGAATTTCTCTACCGAAAAGTAGAATTCTTGATAATTCTACTCATTTATACCACTTAGTTATAAACCTTGCCAAACAACTTGTTTGGTCATACCCACTTTTATACTCTGGAGAGACTCACTTTGACTTTGATCTGAACCTGTTTGTATTACTTCACTCTTAAATCTAAATAAGAAATTGGAACTAGCATACTTGTATACCTGTAAAATGTGCTTGTGCATGTGCAAGTATACATATTCTTGTAAATTGCAGAAATTACTGGAAAAAAATACAGATTTTGGCCTTAAAATTAAATGTTAGTCTTTTAAGTTCTTCATAATTAAAAGCAGAAGAAAAACAAGCAGAACTCACCCACTTCTCATTCTTTCTAAAGACTGCTTGATAACTGACCAAGTTATCTTTTCCACATTTTAGGAAAGACAGGAAGGAGTATAAGTGCAGCATTTATTTATTTATTTATTTTATTTTTTACCCAAACAACTAATTCCTCATGGCAAGATTCTGACTGTACTTCTCTGGTAAATTCTTGAGGTGAAAAAGGAAATTGATTGTTGATGTCAAATGGAGAATTACTTTGCAGCAGTCTGTGACACTATCATCAGTTTAACCATTGTCATTACAAATTCTCCTATTTCATTGAACTTATATGAGCAACAAACTAAGCAAAGGCTGGATGTATGTGTAGAAAAGATTTCTGTTATGGAGGGACAACACCTGCAGTACATCTTATGAAGAAGGAAAAGGAACTAGCTTTTAACTCATGGCTCTTTAGACTTTGGTGGTACAGGTACAAGAGAACTGTGTGTCTATAATATGGGAGATGATGTGGAAGCAGAGGCATCAAGGAAGAATCTGACATTTGTTCTAAACAGATTTAACAAATTCTCTGCCATGATTTTCTTGCTTGAAATCTTGAAAACATCATCTGAAGTTTGTGAAGGATGGACGTGCATTAATGAATTAAAAGACAGTGCTGAACTTTCTTTGATTATGTAAATGGTAACATGTTAATAACCTGTTAACATGTTAGTACCCTTAAAATACAAGTAATCTAAGTAGTTATGAACACCTTATTTGCAGTTCTGCAGTGTTGACTGTAGAAGAAGATACACATCCTATGAATTTCATATTCCTCAGACTGACAATTCATGGACTTCATTAGGGAAGAGCATTAGTTGAAAAGTATTCACGTATCCTATGACGGGAATTTGAGGAGGAATATCTGCATATAACAGAGTATCTACAAAGTAGAAAAGAAGAGATAAGTTGTGGATATGGTATCCTCATTGATTTGGAAGATGGCTGATCTTCAAGAACATCAGGTTGTTCTGAAATCAGAAGGGAAAGAGAGAATCAATAAGAGAGTTAAAGGAAATGTTAGAGTTCCAGGTGATGCTTTTATTGTACTGGGTGCTATCTTATATAGAAATTGCGGAGAAGAGCATGTGGGCAATTTTACTGTTCTTATATTATCATCTGAAAGTATATGGAGTGTTATGGGGTTTAGAAATTTCAATCTTATTAACTTGGTTCACACAAACTCAAAATTTCATAATTAGGAAGCAGCTAAGAAAAAAAAAAAAAGTCATAGGGATGACAAACTGCAATAAGGATGTCAAATAGATAAAGATGGCAGGCACTTTTGGACACAGCACTTATTAAAAACCTGAAATTTTTAAGGTCTGAAATCTTCACAATTTGTTTTTCATTTCTCAAAAGGAATGTGGTAATGAGAGCAAACTTTCTAATTCATAGAACCGTTTATGATCTTTTTACAAATTTAGTGGATTTAAATATCTACAAATATTTTGTTCCCATGTGACACATCCCCAGTCTGTGCTAACACAGCTCTAGACAACTTCTGTTTCCCTGGGATTTGCCTGTAATCAGCAAAAGCTCTTCACCATGGGGACTCAGAGTAACACAGAAGAAGAGTAGCCCCTGAAAAGCTGGTAGCCCTTCAGTCCCACCACTGTTACCATTAGGCTGCTTACTGCATCTTTCACATTTCCACATCTATCATGGACTACAGGATGTTACAATAACGTACAGAAAAGGAGAACATTCCTCTGACAGTTGTTGAACTCCCTTAGGAATGGTGAAAAGGCTGCCTTTGTAGCTCATTTCGGGTCCATATTCAGGTCTTTGTTGTTATGTCATGCTTTCATGTCCTTGATGATCAATTAGAAATTTGTATTTCAGAATTTATTTAGGTCTGTGAATTATGCAGGAACTTAATTCAAAAGACATTAACAATTAAAATCCACCAATAACTGATTTTTCATATTCTCTTTGGTAAAAGTAAAGAGCAAGGAGTGAGCAGATTTTGTAATGGATCTGTTGCTGGATAATATTAAATGAGTTTTCTGATGTAAATAATTAACACATATATGAGTGAAAAAGGATTTTGATCTTTAGTTGGACTGCAGATGATGAGTAAGGCATATCCACTGAAAAGAAAAAACAGATTCCAGAATATACATGAAGACCAAGACATATGCTCAGAAAATTTCTGCCCCCCAATTCAATTTAATTTTATTTAATTAAAAAAAATAACAAAGATATATATTAAAAAATAGTAATAACGTTTAGTGAAATCATAATCATAGAATCATAGAATGTTTTGGGTTGGAAGGAAGCTTAAAGATCATTCAGTCCACACCTTCTGCCATTGGCAGCGACACCTTCCACTAGATCAGTTTACTCTAAACTCCACCTAACCTCTATTTTTTTTTTTTTTTAGTGCTGCTGAACTAGTTTGATACCACAGTTCTGCATACATAAATACATACTGTATTACTGTATTCTTTAGCTAGCTTTGCCCTCAAAACCATGAAGCAATGAAATGATGGCATGTTCAGCACCTCAATGAACAACTCAATCAGCCAGCTGTCTTCCACTTCATTTTGGTCTGATTCTCTGCTGGTCCTTCCTCACCATTATTTCTTTTTCTACTTTTTTTTTTTTTTTTTCATTTCCTTTTCTTCTTTTTCCACTGAACTTATTTGTATGCCTTTAAAGTTATTTTGTTAAAGTCTCACTGACCCTTTTATTTTATTTTATTTTATTTTATTTTATTTTAATTTTATTTTATTTTCCAAGATGCTGTATGCTTGTGCTGTGTAGAAAACTTCTGCAGATACATTTATTACCCTGATTTTGCAGAAGCTTCTATGTAACTGCAGACATAAAAATTTGCAGGAAGACAGGGCTGCCTACATTCTCTGACTGATATATCCATACTAAACCACTGTTTTAGTCTGGAAATCACAACATTGCAAAGATGTGATTAAAACACAACACAGCAGCAAGCTACAATATCAAGAATATATTAAGGCTGCAGAACACCATGTAGAACAGAGCCTTCAGCTGTCACAGAGATATCAATCAGTTATGAGGTTTTGTCATATCCTGACTCATAGTCATACTTAATAACTTTTTTTTTTAGTAACAACTAGCAACCTCGACAGAAGAAGGCATGTTACTAAAGATCAAACAAATAATGTAAAAATGAGCATGCAGGTTGTTAAAATTACTAATATTACATGTCATAACTTTAAGCAATTAATATAGGATTTCATGGGAAACAGAAAATAGAAGTCAGGACAAGTTGCCTATTTTTGCCATGGTGTTGTAATAAAAAGAAAAAAATAATAATAAAAAGAAAAAAAATGGCAATGTAAATAAATTCTCTGGATAAATCTTGAGAATTGAGCATTTTCAGGTATTAAATGTAACACATGAAATCTCAGTACAGAAACAAGTGTTATATAAAAAGAACAATTTTACACTAGCCAGAGAGAAAGCTAAATTATTTAGGATGGCAATTTTATTGGGAAAAACAAAACAAAACAAAACTACCCTGTTTTCTCTTTTAAGTCTGGTCCTTTCAACTATTTATGTTCTGTAAATTTAGTAACCTTTTTTTTTTTTTAAAAAAAATAAAGTTACTATACCATTATGTTTGGTATAATATTTTTGTTCAGTTTTCCATGACTAATGTCTGAATACATACAAGAATATTCATCAAGGATAATTTGCATCCTGTGTTTCAAATCTGTGTTGCAGTGTTGGAGTATTTATGTTTTTCAGTTTTCTTTTTTTCCTGGTTATAATATGAAAATCTCTCCAAGATTTCTTGGATATTGAAATAAGCCAAATTATTTGTTCAAAAGCTTCAGAAAGTTTTGTACTCTAGTGTTAAGATATAGGTATAGATTATGCAGTGATACAGATATTGCAGTAGTTAAATCCACATTGTATGGATTTCCTACTGAGAAGTGGGAAAGACATAAATTAACGTAAATTGCACAACAGCATTATGAAAAAATGTAATAATTCTTCTCTGGGAGATAGTGTCAGAAGAGACCGTGAGATGGATTTAGAAAAGTGCTGTATAAGGTTTACAAAGGGTTACAATATAGAACCTCTCTTTTAAAACCATTGGAGTTAAAACTATAGACTGAGCTAAGATCACGTGCAATACATGCAATGCACAATAAAAGCAAGAAGACAGGTGCTTCAAAAGTGAAGAAGGAAGCAAAGAAGATGTAGCCAGGTTCTTTTCAGTAGTATCCAAGACAAGAGGCAGCAGGCACAAACTGGAATACAAGAGTTTTTGTCAGAACATCCGAACATCTGCACTTGTTTATTGTGTGGGTGATAGAGCACTATCACAGGTGACTCAGAGAGGCTGTGAAGTCTTCCCCTTTGGAGATCTTCAAAAGTCATCAGGACATGGTCCTGGGCAATCTGATCTAGGTGTTCCTGCTTGAGTAGAGGAGTTGGATAAGATGACCTGGGCCTGTTTATCCTGGAAAAGAGAAGACTGAGGGGAGACCTCATCAATGTATATAAATATCTGAGGAGACGGTGTCAAGAGGATGGAGCCAATCTCTTTTCAGTCATGCCCAGTGATAGGACGAGAGGCAATGGTCACAAATTGAAGCACAGGAATTTCCGGCTGAACATGAGAGGGCACTTCTTTACTGTGAGGGTAACAGAGCACTGGAACAGGTTGCCCAGAGAGGTTGTGGATTTTCCTTCTCTGGAGGTATTCAAAACCCGCCTGCATGACATCCTGCACAATATGCTCTAGGTGATCTTGCTCAGCAAGGGGGTTGGACTAGATGATGTTCAGAGGTCCCTTCCAACCCCGGCCATTCTGTGATACAGCTCTCTCTAAATGTTAGACGCCCGGGCTGCTTTTCACTATTGTGGATGAGGACAGGGATGATTCTCTTCCCCTGAAGACTGTGGAGAACATGACCTTGTTGTGGTTTAGCCCGGCTGGCAGCTAAACACCACACAGCCATTCGCTCACCCTCCCCCCTCCCTCTCTGGGATGGGGGAGACAAACGGGAAAGTGAAGCCTGTGAGTTGAGATAAAGACAGTTTATTAAGACAGGAAAATAATAATAACAATAATAATAATAATAATAGTATTAATAATAATAATGTGTACGAAACAAGTGATGCACAATGCAATTGCTCACCACCCGTTGACCGATGCCCAGCCTACCCCCGAGCAGCCGCCCCCCCCCCTCCCCAGCTAGCCACCCCTATATAATGTTCAGCATGACGTCAGATGGTATGGAATACCCCTTTGGCCAGTTTGGGTCAGCTGTCCTGGGTCTGTCCCCTCCCAGCTCCTGCTGCATCCCTAGTCTGCTCACTAGCAGGACAGAGCGAGAAGCTGAAAAGTCCTTGGCTTGGTGTAAGCACTGCTCTGCAACAATTAAAACATCAGCATGGTATCAGTGCTCTTCTCATCCTAATCCAAAACATAGCACCCTACCAGCTACTAGGAGGAAAATTAACTCTGTCCTAGCTGTAACCAGGACAGACCTTCAGTGCTTTACCGAGTAGATTAGGGCCTGACGGATGTTACAAAATAAAGGTAGACTATCTAACAGTACTCATCAGCAAGCACCAAGTACCAAAGGTCCCTAGGGAATGCCCAGGTGGAATTAGCCACCACACAGAAGACCAAGAAATTATTTCAGCAAGGACAGAGAACAGGTTTTGTCCTCTTCCTGTAAGGAATATGGTGGAAAACATGACCATCCACAAATCTTGTCCTTTAGTTCATTACATATATATGATAAAGATATAGGTTCCTTTCTGGACAGTCTTTCTTAGAAGAGTCTGCTCCCTGGTATTTTTGTAAGCGAAAGGAGAAAGGTAATTTTCTAACTTTTCAGAAAGAAAAGGTAATTAATCTGTCCTTGTCACAGGAGAATGTCCTAACCTTTGAGTAAATACATTAATGAATGACAAGTGGTGTGTTTTTTCCCATCAGCTATTTTGTAATAAACAGTGATTGCCATCCTTTCCATTTGCTTTAGGTAGTATCCTGATACCTACTCCAGAGAACTTTTTATGCACACATGAATGTAATGAGACTGTGAAACTATAATTTTTTTCTTCTAAAGAAACATAGCACTGAACTAAAGCTTACATATTGTGTGATTAAGTATCAGATTCAGATATCTAAATTGAACCTAAGCCGTATTTCATGCTAATTAATAAGTATCTTTTGGACCAAACCACTAGTGCATAAACATATTACAGGTGGCTACAGCTAGCATGCAAGCTTCTCATAAAAAATCATAGGTAATCTCTTAGCTAAGCTTATTTATATCAATATTCCACACAAAGTCAAGTTTTGTCATTAAACTTCCTAGGAATTTGAATTTCTCTCTCTAGGATTTGTGGTGTACATTTCACTGGACATAAGTAATAGATTTAGCTTCACAAAAAATACAGTTGTTTGAGAAGGGAACGTTTTGTTAATTTTACTCAATCTGTTAAACAAACAAACAAAAAATGTAAATTACATGGAAAAGAAATATTGCAACTGTTAAAGTATTCATTCTGGGAGTGGAAGGATATGCCATGTTTTTTTCCTATAATCATACATCATCCTCAAGACCATTTGTATCTTACTAATTGAACTGCTTAAACCATAAGATATGAGAATAACACTTTGTCTTTCACTTTGTGTTCCACAAAAGAATGAGGAAGAAGGTGCACAAGCATAATGCAAAGTGCTGTGCTATGCTTCTGTATGCATTCCTTCTTCCTTAAGTAATTTTGATTATTTATTATTCAGCATGTAAGGCCACTCATATCTTTTTCTGTCCTTGCATGTTCCAAATATACCAATAAACTGAATTCTGGATTACAAGTACTTCAAAATAACAGATACTGACAAATTAGTTATTCAACTGTTAAGCATCTTCTCTGGATCAGAAGCTCATACTCTTGGGCTTCTATTCACATAAACATCAAAGAAAATGAGTTTTCTATTGTAAAAGGGAAGTAAGATTTTTTGGACGGAAGTAATACTGGTTCCACCATCACAGTGATATATTTTAATCCAGAATTTCTCCCACTTTCAGCATGCAGTATGTCTCAAATAGTTCAGTTGCTATAAAAATAAATCATAAAAAAAAAAGCATAGTGTTTATTTCCAAAATATGCTGAGTCTCTGAGAATTTACCCCAAAATAGATCAAAGAGCAACAGATCCTGTCCAAAATACAGTTTTCTATGTGGTAACTTAAGGAGAGCAATGAAAGAGGTCTAGTGGAGTGAAACAAGATCAGAAATACTGCAGAAGCATTTACTTTTACATTAAAAGTAAGCCTAGTAAGTGGTTGCTAACGAAAACAAAGATGAATCTGTACTGTCCTACACCTGTTTCACAAAGAGAGGAGTCAAGAAATAAGATTACCATGGAGATTTGGTCAATACTTGGGATAAAAAAAAATAGAGACAGCAATGGATCAACAAAGCTATTGATGTATATGTGATATACATTGAGTACAGTTGACATAAATCATAAGCAATTAAAAGAAATAGCTGGGAAAGGATGTGAGATTGTGTGCGGATGGGAATAGTACATTATATATGACTGCCAGTTTCATCTTAGATAATGTACTAATGTGTGACATTAATATTGTGAATTGATTAAAAGTGTAAACGTAATTATTTGCACATATTTACCGAAGAGATAACAAACATTTCTTAAATACAGATTTAAGTTTTTATATAGTTTAGTGAAAGATACTATGAATAAAGTTATCTCACTACTGATTTATTTTAAATTGCTTTTTTTCTTTCCTGTGAACAAAGGTTTAAAAAAGGAAAATCAAAGTAATAAGTGCCCTAAGAATTATTTGATTTCTACTGTAAAATGTATTTCTTCTGAAAGGTCCATGCTAAATGCCCGTTATTTACTGGACTACTTTACCTTTGTTACTTGACTTAAAATGTTAAAATGATAAAGTAAATGATAAAGTAAAAAGCAATGGCTACTTTGGGCTATCTTTTTTATTATTATTATTGTTTATTATTATTATTATTATTATTATTATTATTATTATTATTATTATTATTCTATAGATAGTAAAAAATATATCCAACTCTTAATTTTACATTGGGTTACATAACCCAGTAACAGTATGAATTTGACAAGAAATATTCACCTATCTTTTTCTATGGGGAAGGAGAAAAACAGATCATAAATGTTACATTGACAGATTAGGAACAGACACTGACTTATCTACCATTAATTGAGAGATTGAGAGAAACAATATCATTATCTTAAATATAACAAATACAATTAATATAAAAACAAAACATTATCTTTAATATAATTGATGACATGATCTGTTTCCCTGGCTTTTATAGAATGGTACATAAGAATTGCATGCAGTGATTTTTCATATGCTTAGCTTAGAAAGCAGCAATTACTAAGTTTATAAAGACTAGCAAATAAATATTAAAGAGATAGTAAAAAGACTATTCTTTCAAGTTTTAAAACTGAATTAAATTATGTTTTTAAAAAGATAGCGATATTACAGTAGCCTGGATTCAATAATACAGGTTGCAGTAACGCTGTGACCAGTGTACCTTGTTCCTGAGTGACTGATAACTGGTGTCAGGAAAAAAAGGACCATAAATGCTGAAAGGAATCTCACAGCATGTGACCTGGAGTCTAAATTTTCTAACAACCACAATGTCCAAATGAGCTAATACATTTTTAAATGTTACCTCCAAAAATCTTCCAATGCTTTTCTTGGAGTCACTGGAACACTGCATATCAATGACTTCTGATACAGTCCTCCACGTTTGAATATATATCATTCAAATTTTCTCTTCTCAGAACCACACAGATATATACCAGAAATGTTTACACTAAGTAAATTCATTTCAGGAAGTAAGTAATCATTTTTCCACATTTTAGCTAGACTCAGAGAAGGCCTCAGTTTTTGCAAAGGTCATTTGTTGCAACACCAAATTTTCAGAAGCCTTAAGAAAACATAATATTATAAGCCAAGTCACTCCTGAAAGAAGTAAGTAGTAGATGGAGCAATGTGTTGATCATGAAAATAATTATCTCCTTCACCAGTTAGGGCATTGAAGGAGATCAGTGTTCTTGCTTTTCATTAATTTATTCTTTAATTGTGTCACAGAAAGTAAACAGTTTCAATCTAAGACCTTAATAGCTGGTGTATTCTGTTTGTTGAAGTAAAAGATTGTAGCTAACTCCTCTTAGCAAAATGCATAGAAATTTTACTGTCTCCAGGATTTATGCAGTTGTACTGTGTACATTACTAAAACTTCATGAAGAACTCTTTGCTGTGGCTGATTAAATTTGTATGAATAGAACATGTGCTTATTTCTTTAAGTTACAACCCAGAATGAACAGTAGTTAAAACTGAAGGTGTTGGTAGTTGAGATCAATTTTTAAACTTCAAGGGGTGAAGAAAGCAAACATGAGGAGAAGTAGAGGGGCAGGCACTGATCTCTTTTCTCTGGTGACCAGCGGCAGGACCCGAGGGAATGGCAGGGAGCTGCAACAGGGGAGGTTAAAGCTGGATGTTAGGAGAAAGTTCTTCCCTGAGAGGGTGGTCAGGCACTGGAACAGGCTCCCCATGGAAAAGGTCACAGGGTTTAGACAGTGCTCTCAGATATATGGTCTGATTTTTGGAAGGTCCTATGTGGACCCAGGAGTTGGACTTGATGATCCTTGATGATCTTTTCGAACTCAAAATATTCTGTGATTCTATGATCCATTCAATTTGGTAACAGGCAGAGCAGTGGAACAAACAACTACTTGCTACTACTTCTGCTGTCAAAGGTAAGCCAGCAACTGGAAACTTTACCGACACAAATAATAGACAGCTAGAGACTTCACATACTGCAAGGCTAGATGGGACTTTTGTGAATAGATGTATTGACTCATTTTGGTATCTGAAATGATTCTTAGTGCCTAAATCCCTATTATGACACTAGTCCTCAGGGCGTTAGCTAAAAAACATGTGTAGTAGTATTAATAATGCAGAAAGAATTCACAGAATTCTTGTGAGGATTAATTGGCAATTACTTGCAGAATGCTTTGAAGATGTAAAATGTTGTATCATTATTAATAATGTGATAGTAATTATTTAAAGGCATGATACTATTCTTACCCTATTTTCAAGACTTAATTCTATAATTGTTTATAGCAACAATTAACCAATGAATTTAAACCCTTTAAGAGAAGCTAGGTGCGATGTTGATTTGCTGAATTTATTCCTCTGAAGAAAAACTGATCAAGAATAAAAGAAGCTGTAAGTAAAAGCTTATCCTAACAATCATAAAAATAAAGTAATAGTAAATGCCAAAGGCTAGAGAGTATTTAGAATAATAAAGAAATCTTCAGGGTCAATGAGAAATTCTTCCAGAAATAAAATAAAAAATAAAAATAAAAATAAATAATATAAAAAAAGAAGGAAAACAGTTTAAAACAGTTACTGAAAAACAAAACAATAAAGGGATACAAAATTTGAACTTCCCAAAGTAAGATGCTGAAAAAGATGTACCATACGCTTTCCCCAACCTTACGGATTTTAGTTATTGACTTACACGCCTAAACTCTACAGAAAGTTCACTACTCCCAAATGTAGCCAGCCACAGTAATAGTTTAACAGTACTGCTGCCCTCCATAGAATCATTAAGGCTGGAAAATACCTGGATCATCTGGTCCAACCATCCCCCTACCATCAATATCACCCACTAGACCATGTCCCTAAGTACCATGTCCAACCTTTCCTTAAACAATCTAGGGACAGTGACTCCACCACTTCCCTGGGCAAACTGTTCCAATGCCTGACTACTCTTTCTGAGAATAAATTTCTCTTAATTTCTAACTTAAACCTCCCCTGGCGCAACTTGAGATCATTCTCTCTAGTCCTATCGCTGGTTATCTGTGAGAAGAGGCCAGCCCCCAGCTCCCTACAACTTCCTTTCAGGTAGTTGTAGAGAGCAATAAGGTCCATGTCATAGGTTCTGAGCTGACCCCCACAGACCAAACCCCCTCAATCCACAGCAATGCATTTAGAGCACTGACTGTCAAGCACTTCTCTAGTTTGGGCACATACCAACAAATTTCAATAAATTGGCTTCCAAAGAGAGAAAACCTAAGTCTGTGATTGAAATGGAAATTGCTGCACCGTCCATCAAGCAGCCGACACAGACAGTTGTGAGAGTTTTGAGAAAGTGTGGCAGGATGTTCCTGCAAACAGTTGCACATATTCCTTACAACAAGTCACTGAAATGGAATTTAATCAGAAGCAAAGAGCAAATCTTCAAAGTATGTACACTAAGACAGGAAGAAATTTCCATGAAATAAGCATTAACACTTTCCATCAGAAGAATGCTTCTCTTAAGGTTTTGGCCTCTACTTCTGGCCTCTGATAGCTGGAGGCTAAATTATTCTACTTTAAGCTTTTGCTTGTGCTCCATGCTCTATATGGATACTTCTATATTAGCATTTTGGATCAAATCTGGGCGTGCTTTTGAAACAACCCTTAATCATGTCCACTTACTTGTATCTCCAACTCTTGTCCACACTCTAGAGTGCTTTCGGAATGAATTGGATTTCTTTCACATAAAAATAAGTGGTAAGAAACTCTCCAAGAGTGCAGCTTATGAGCTCTACTACTGAATATTCAGCCCATGAATCAACCTAGAACTGGTCCAAAGGGACTTCTGAAATGTGTATAGCATGGATTCTTGATCCTAAGCACCAACTCTTTCACTTTACAAATTCATTCCAATTGCTTTGATGCCGTAATAGCCCATGCATAAATTCTAATACATTTTTCATGTATTCTGATTCTTATTTTCAATAATAAGAAATAATAATAACCTCTTTGTAGGAACACTGATTTTACCATGTATTTGCAAGTAATCAGTATTTTAGGATGTATGATTTCTTCAGAAAATATCTTCAGCCAAAACTTATGTGAATAAGTATTATTCTCTAAGTTTGTACAGTTAACTATATATTTTTTTAAGATGTTTTGGTTTTAAATTTTCCAACTGTAATCCAAAAATACCATTAGCAATACAGCTTCATTCTCCATTTAAATATTCCTTCAGTACTGTATGGGGAGCTTAGGAAAACTATTTTAATAAGTATGTTGTCTTCATTTGAATTTCTTCATCTTCAAAATATAGGTCAATTCTAATTAAATCAATGGAGAATTAATATTATTTTGAGGAATAGGAAAGCATAACTGCGTAAAAACAAGTCTCAGTTCTGTGATTTATTATTGTTGGAGTTATTTGATCATGTAACCCTGAATCTATAACTATCTCATCCACATCTCAGAAAGTTTCCATATTTTTCTTTTATGACTCTTTCTCTCCATTTGATTCTAATGGCAAGATTTCTTTTTCCTTAAGTAGCTGTCCATTTCACCAGCCAACCCATTCCCTTCCTTTCTGAAGGAAGCGTTCAACAGTGCTCATCATGAGTATAGCAATGAAATATTTTTCATCAGAAAAAGGAAACTCCTCACAAACATTTTTCCTTAATGAAAATAATTTGATACTCACAAACTATTTTGAAGGAAAGACTCCTTTAGTCCAGGCTCACAACAGAAAAGCTGAGAATGCAGGCAAAACAAAGCCTTTTTCTTTTTTTTTTTTTAATACCCAGAGCCATTAATGACACAACCACTCTGTGAAGATGTCCCAGTTGAGTCAGTGTGAAGTCATGTTCACTGAGCAAATTTACTTGATTGTCCTCAGAGGCAATACAATTGTGTTTATGTGAAACCATAGCTGCAAAACAAAAAATTTTTTGTTTAGTGAGACTTGGATGATGGAACCACATTTATCTCTTACCTGCCTCATATTTACTATGAAATAGTGTATCAGAACAGTGAGCATCCAGGCCAAAGGAGCTCAGTCCCCGGTTTTGAATGTCTACTCCAAAGGGCAGAAACATCCTCTCTGGAATTGGCTAACTAATGTTGCATGGAAGTGCCTACACCATTAGACAATTGGCTGTTTGAATTTACGAGATTCTTTGGCTTGTCCCTGCAGAAATGATAATAGACTAGGACCATTCTCTGATACTGCAGCCAAAAGACCAAAAAGCTCTGACATCACAACTACAGTGAGCATTTTCAAAGAACACATTGATATGACTGAATTTTCAGCAAATTAGCCACCACTTTGTTTAAAAAATAAGTAAATACATGCAGACATACTCAGAAAGTGAAAGATTAGGTTTGAATTCTCCATTTTGTGTTGTTAAAATTTCTGTTTCCAGAGCATTTTAACCCTGACATTTTAAGGTATTTAAAGCAAAAGAATACATAATTGTCTTATGCAAGCAAGGCCTCTCTTTGGAACAGAAGTCAGTACTCTATGAGAGAGTCCTTATCCTGCTAACACACATATGTGAGACAACAGAATTTTTGTCCTTTCAGCCTAGGACTTTTTAACAAAAATCAAGCTATACTCACTGCTGTCAAGTCACAAGAATAATGAAATATATACCACTATAGAGTAATGATAAGTGAAGAAAGCAATCCAATATTGTCTGTTCAGCATTGTCTAACTCTCAAGCAGTAAACCATTTCACAACCTTTAAACAATGAATGAAAAGATTTTGGGGGCATAAATTGTGAATAGATTCATTTTATCTGGGATTATAGAGAATTTTTAGACTTGTCTAAACACCTTTAATATTATTTGCTGACCCAGCGACATTTGCCATGTTCAACCACTGCTAGAAATCCTTGTAATCTTATTCTGAGCTTCTGATTGACACATTAAACCAAATTCATTTTGATTAAGATTAGTGTAATCTCAGTCTCTGATTAAATGAATAGCTGAGCTTCTTACTTATTGCTGGAATTATAAAACCAGTATCTTCTAATAAAAATAAATAAATAAATAGAAAATGTGATCAATCTCCACAGTTAAGAATTTCTAATGCATTCCAGCTACAAAAAAAAAAAAAAAAAAAAAAAAAAAATCGAGCTTGCTTGAGATTTCATTAAGTCATTCTTATTAGTCATTTTAAGTGACAAATGT
Source organism: Cygnus atratus (assembly GCF_013377495.2). NCBI lineage: Eukaryota > Metazoa > Chordata > Aves > Anseriformes > Anatidae > Cygnus > Cygnus atratus. Next base: position 29,315,174 of record NC_066364.1, on the reverse strand, counting down.
TTAACATGCATTTCCCCAGATTCTTTTAAAATTTGTAATAACATAATAATATGTAGATAACGTAGGGCAAGATGCTGATGCTCTGTTCAAAGGGAGCAAAAATAATCCCTAAAGAGACAGTTACCATTACTACTTATGTGTCGTATCAGTGTCCTTTCTTTTCATGTGGTCATCTCCTATCATTGATAATCCCTTAATTTCTTCTAAAACTTTCTTTAGACTTAGAATACACAATCAGAATACTGATAGTTTAATTGAATTGATACTAGATTTCCCTTTTTACTTTGGATCCTCTTGAAATATTAATTAGAAAATATTTAACAATTTTTTTTTAGTCAGAAACATTCTTAATATCTGCTGTCTCTGATGGTTCAAGTTATTTGGTACTTTGCATAACTGTAAAGCTTAGCTGCCGAATTAAGAAAAGCATAGGCACTTTCTTTCTGTTTGATAAATCTGGCTATCAAAAAGTAGAAATGCATAAGGCAAAATATGTACCATTTACTGTCTGAGTTTCTTACTTTTATTGAATTTGTGATTTAATATGCCTTTTAAATTTAAATACTATTTTAGAATGATAAATGCTAGAAGGTCCATCTTTCCAGGTACAGTTTAATATTAAGCTAATAAACTATGTTGCTTACAATGTATAATATCACCAAGTTGAAATGAATTATCTATGTTCGCAGAAAGAAATGCAGTGCTTAATTCTGTCATTTTTGTCCTAAGGCATAGTGAGATTCTTCTATCAAAATTAGTAGTTCAACTATTTAGTCTGTCATCTTGGAAGGTCAGCTAGGATTACCTAAGCATTAAGCTGGAGAGCGGAATAAGCATGAGCAAAGTGAGTCCTCTATATCATGATGTCGGTCAGATTGTATTGGCTATAGGAAATTAAATAAATAAATAAATAAATAAAATAAGCTCTTCTTTCTACTCTTGATGACTTTTTCCTCTTCATCAGCTATTAAAACGCAACCTCAGAATAGAAAAGATGTCTTTTTCCAAAATCTTCTCTCCGTGTAACTATTAGGAATCTAATGCTAAAAGGACTCATTATTCAGTTTCATTATGCTGGCATACGAATGTGTTGAGGTTCACCACCAGAACAACAGACTGAAAGTTTTAGAAGAAATTAATGAAGTATAAATGTGAGAAGAGACTTAAGTCACATTAAAATAGAAGAGCCTTTTAACTTTTTTCCTGACCTTTTTTTTAGGAATATATTCATAGTTTTCAATGAAGTAATATCAATGAAGTAATATGATAAAAAATAATATATGAAATAATATATAAAAATTGTTATAGCTATGTTTTTCAATTAATAAAATAAAGTGTATCAATCCTTGTTTGCACTGAGTCTGGCTGGGATGGAGCTAACTTTCCCTGCAAAGGTCAATATAGTGTTGAGCACCACACTTGTAGCTAGAACAGCCCTGATATCACTGCAATGTTTTGTGTATTGTTGAGCAATGCTGGCACAGCATAAAGACTCTCCAAACCCTCCAAAGACAGTGGGCTGGGAAGCCAATAGGCAAGAAGTGGGGAGGGGACATCACTGGGGCAGCTGACCTAAACTGACCAAAGGGACATTCCATACTCCAATATCATACTCAGCAATAAAAGCTGGGAAAGTTTTTTTGTTTGTTTTTTTGTTTTTTTCATCCCCCTTGGAGAGGGGAGAGCTGTCATTATGAAGATGTCTGTCCTCCCAAACAACTGCAACACACATTGAGGTTCTGCTTCCCAGGATGTGGCTGAACTCACTCATTGACGGGAAATAGAGAATAGTAGTAATAGTAGTGGTTTTATTTATTTGTTTGTTTGTTTTCCCTCTGTGCTTCTGTGTGGCCTTTTCTTTATTTTTTTCCTCCCCTTTCTTTTCCCTTTTAATTAAGTTATCCTCATTTCAACCTGTGAAATTTCTATGAAATTTCACACTTCAACCTGTGTGATTTTCAACTTTTTTCTTTCCATCATACTTTCTCCTCCCTCTCTTCATTTGAGGATGGGGAGTGAGAGAGTGACTGTGGTGGAGTTTAGGTGCCCAGCAGGGTAAAACCCCCACAAATACTTACTAGAGTGATCTATGGTGGTGAAGCTTAAGATTAAATGACTGTGGAAGTGAATCTCCTAAAATAGCTTTGTCCCTGAAGAAGATATATTTAGAATACTGTTTCTGTTGATAAAGAGAAATGTATTTGGACACTTTTTTTTTTGACTTATCATTTCACTGATCTGGATTAGAGCCCTATTCCTATACAAGTCTCCTAGCAAGTTGCAGAGGTTCAACTAAAGAAGCATTAAACTGCAACAGGAACATGGGAATGAATGGCTGGAGAGGGAAAAGGGCAAAAGCTATAAACGATTTCTGCTACAGAGTTGAAAAATAGAACTATAGCCTAAGCCAGTTGGTTCTGTAGCCAAAGCATTATCAAAAAGCAGAGACATTCCTAAAAGAGAAAGAAAAGAAGGGGTCAGTTTTTCTTCCTAGATTATTCCCTAGGAAGAAATAAATAAATAAATAAATAAATAACACTAAAATTCTTGAAAGCTTGAGTTCAGATTTAGATTCATCCATTTATAATTCATTAGAAAAAGAACTAAAATATTAAAATGTTTACTTTGCATCCAAACTTTATTGTTTATCATTTTGGCAAAGTAATATGAAAAATCTATTTTTGGTAGCTTATTACACTCACTTCTCATTCTCTTTATTCAGATGTGAACTATAAACACTATGGGCTGATAATTCCATTTTCATGAAATTTTAAAATGTTTTAGTCTATATTCCTATCTAGAAGTTCTGTTTCTAGCAAAATCATTCAAGTGGTAGCATGAACATTAATAGATTTTCATAAGAGCAGTTATATTAAGAGGTCATCAACTCAGTTCTTGCATTCTCACGGAGAATTCCCATCAACATAGCTCCACGCATTACTTCAATGAGACACCTCACTTGTAAAAAGTGAATCAGGTTGAATCTTTAAAGTGTTTTCACCTTCCCTAGCAATTCTGAGCCACACCTATCAATGTCTTATATTAAGCTACTCAGCTGCACTTTGACTGGTCTTATTATTAGAAAATGTTATGAAAATGTTTGTACAGTTTAGCAGTCTGTCAAAACATAGTGATTGCTGCTTTTCATGTAATGAAAATATTTTCCAGTAATATTGAAAACACTCCATCTTAATAAAAGTTACAACTAGAAATAAAGTGTTACTGTAGCACTCAAAGAACAAACTGTGTGTTGCATCCTTTTTTAATACTTAATTGATTCATATAAGCTAGCGACATTGCCAGTACAAGACAAATAATGTCTGATTGTTCATTAGATAAGCTGAGGGTATCAGCAAAGTCAGATGTATCAACTATAAAGGATTAAAATCAAAATTATGTTGACTTTAAGGATTCATTTACATTCTTTAATGAGTTTTGCTAGATGAAAAACCTCAGACTACAAAAGCATTAATATGACTGCATGCAGCAAAACCAGATAATTGGATACCCTTGCTGTACCTTCCAGGATATGACAAACAGCACAAGACCAATTTTAGAGTGCTCCACATGCTTATTTTTTGTTGATTATTTTTTGTTGAAGTAAAAAAAAAAAAATGCAAGAAGCTGGACTTTGGAATAACGATCACAATTTTAAGTCCAGAAGTTCAGACAATTTCAGTCCACATAGCTGTTCACTTTTCTAGTCTGCTTTTAATCTATGAGATGTTACAGGACACTGTATCAAAAGTCTTGCTAAAGTCAAGATAAAAAATATCCACCTTAATATATTCGCAAAAATATATAAAATATATAAAAAATATATACTTCAAAAATATTCTCCCCTCATTCAGAGAGTCAGTCATCTCATCGCAGAGGGCTATTGGGATAGTTAAGCAAAATTTCCCATTATAAACCCACATTGAGTGACAAGACAATGACTGAAAGGAGTCATATGTTTGGAAATGGTTTACAGGAGAATTTCCTCAGGGACTAAGGTGAGGCTGATTGGCCTGTAGTTCTTTGAATCCTCCTTCTTGAAGAGAGTAGTGGTGTGTGTTTGGTTTCTTCCAACTGTCAGGAACTTCTGACAGTTAATCATAATCAATCGTAATCATTAATGAAGGCTTTGAACAGCACTGAAACCACTATTGACTTCAGTGGCACTCCACTAGTTACTGGACTACAACTAGACCTTGCACCACTGTTCATCATCCTCTGGACCTAGACATTCATCTCATTTTCAGTCCATCTCACTGCCTGGTCATCCAGCCCATACTTCAATAGTTTCTCTATGCGGATCTTATGACAAAGGCCTTAGTGAAGTCCAGAAAGACAATATCCACTGCTCTCCGCAGTGATAAAGCCAGTCACTTCATCAAGCTTATCAAGTTGGTCAAGCATGACTTCCCCTTGGTGAATCCATGTTTATTACTTCTGATGATTTTCTTGATGATTTTCTTGCCCTTCGTGAGTACAGAAATGGTTTCCAGAATTAGCTGCTCCAACACCTTCCCAGGCATCAAAGTGAAGCTGACAAACCTGTAGTTCCTGAGGTCCTCCTTCTTGACCTTCCTGAAGATAGGCGTGATACTTGCTTTCCTCCAGTCCTCAGGCACCTTTCCAATCAACGTAATCAAAGATGAGTGGCCTTGCAGTCACATCTGCCAGCTTCCTCAGCACTCATGGGTACATCCCACCAGAGCCCATGGACTTCTGTATGTCCAGTTTGCTTAAATATTCCCTGACCTGATCCTTTTCCACCAAGGGTACATCTTCCTTGTTCCAGCCTTTCCCCCTGGTCCCTGAGTCCTGTGATTCCTGAAGGCTGGTCTTGCTGGTAAAGACTGAGGCAACGAAGGCATTCAGTACCTTAGCCTTTCCCAGGTTCTGTGTCCCCACGTGCCCTGCCTCATTAAGTATTTCACTCACATTTTCCCTAGTCTTCTTTTCCCACATTTGTACTTATAGAAGATGTTGTTATTGCTTTTGACATCCCTTGTCAGATGAAATTCAGGTTGGGCTTTGGCATTCCTAGCTGCTTATCTTCATGCTCTGGCACTGTCTCTGTATTCCTCACAGGTTAAATGTCCCTACTTCTACCCTCTGTATGCTTTCTTTTTATGTGTAAGCTCCTTCTACACGAGCAGCCAGTTTCTCCAGAAGAATACGGTTGGAAACAGTATCAAACACTTTACTAAAATCCATCTGAACATCCACAGCCTTAGGGTGTGTCATTTTGTCACAGAAAAAGATCATGTTAGTCAGGCAGGATTTGTCCTTCATAAACCCATGCTGCCTTCTTCTGATCACTCCATTGTCCCATATGTGCTATGTAATGACATTCAAGATAATATATTCCATAATCTTCCCTAATACCAACATCAGACTGACAGGCATGTAAATCCCTGGATCCTCCTTCTGGTCCTTCTTGTAAATTGGAGTCACCTTCACAAATCTACCCAGTTAGCCAGAACTGATGGTAAATTATTAAAAGTGGCTTGATGAGCACTTCCACCAGCTCCCTCAGTACCCTTGGACAAATCCCATCTAGCCCCATAGATTTATGAAAGTTCAAATGATGTAATAGATCACTTACAGTTTCCCACTGGACTATAGGATCTTCATATCACTCCTTGTCACCATCTTCCATCTCAGAGGTCTAGCTATCCTGAGAACAGTTAGCCTTACTAATAACAAATGAAGCACCTCAGTCTCAGTTGTCAGCCCCTCAGTTATATGGACCTATTCTTAGCACTTGCTGAATAGGTGCTTGACCCTCCCTAATCAGGAATCAGCTGGAAACAAAAAGCTTAAAGCACCCATTTATTTAGGAAGAGCTGACATTGCTGGTGAGAAGACATTAGAGCTTGCTAACAGAAAAATGCTCCTGTAACATTCTTTCCCCAGTAGCAGCAGGCATCCTGAAGCTTCTCAAAGAGTTCCCAGGAATCCCCTGATGATGTTCTCAGAAGAGCAGGAAAATCTCAAAGTAGAGCCCAGAAACTGCTACAAAAGCTGTTGTATCTGTTGGCTTCTTCTATACATAAACAAAAACAATTACATGAGTTTCTTCTCAGTGAGAACTTACACAGTCTCTTTGTAGATACCCAGTTACAGTTTTCCTCTCATTAATTTTCGTGCAGTTCCTTATCACATTTCAAGTGAAGGACTCCAACTACACACCTATCCTTTGACATGCAGGACATCCCATACACAAATCTCCTTCCCATAGAAGGTAGCTTAATACTGAACTAAGCTTTACAGACTTAAACTTGCATAATTCACCAGCACTGTTTTCAACTTTCTCTATACAATCATATAGATCATAATAATTTATTTCAAGATTCAGGGCAATGAATAGATATCAGAACTAGGTGTATTTCAGTCAATAATGTACTTCTAGGTAATTCCTTAAACATAGGACTCTAGAAAAAAAGGTCTTGAGATAGATATCCTGTTTGACAGTCAGATTTTGTAAGGTCCTTGACAGTTTTATTTACCTTCAAAATATTATTCTTAAAAACAAAAACACAGAAACGGAAATCTGTAGGTTCAAACAACACTTTTCTTGGAGGTGTCAGCTAGGTGCCACAGAACATAACACAATTGTTGCTGCAGAACAAATACTGTTCATATAATGGATACTACTGAAGTAAATAGTCGTGCATTTATAATGGAAATCTTCCTTATTCAGCTATGGTCAGAAATCCTTGAAGTATTGTTTCATCTTCTCCCCACCCCCCTTCTTTTTTTTATGCTTTTAAAAAGACAAAAAAAAGTAGTCAGACATACTCTAAAAAGTGTCTGATAAAAATTGTCTATACTTTCTGCATGAGAAGTGTCTGCATCCCAGTCTCATGTCAGGAAATGAGAAAAAGTAAATTGAAAACTACTTTAGCTATCATTTTAATATTTTCTGTTGTTTTTACCAGCAGCTGGAGTTACACATTAGTTAACACTTGTTAAACACGTGTTAACACATGAAGTTAAGCACATTAGTTTTATATTACATACTAGTAACAGACTAGTCTTACATTCAGACTAATGTCTGAAAACAAACCTGTAGCTGAGTTTCTAGGTGACAAAACTTTATTTTTCCTGCGTGCATTTATTGAACAGCATTTACTTATGTAAAGATACATTACATTAATTTTTCTGAAAGAGTTTATTTTCTGAAAGTTTTTGAAAGGGCTTATGATCTGCTTCTTGTTGCTGCATATAGAAATGATGGACCAGGTGGTATTAATTTTACTTCAGTTTTTAAGAATACATTTTTTACCCCTTTGAAAATTATAGGAATAAGGAAGCTGATAATTAAAATGGAGTGATCCTTTCATCTGTCTGGATGAAAGGACTGATTAAGGTACTCTATGAAAAAAAAAAAAAAAAAAGAAAGAAAAAGAAAAAAGAAAAAAAGAAAAAAAGAAAAAAAAGAGGAGCAATATCTTCAAAGGAATGATAAAATAATCAAATACTCAATGCTGATAATCTCCCATTTTGAGTACACCAGGTTGTTTTCTAGAGCTGGAAATAGAAATAGCATGTATTTATTAAAAATACTTTTGTTTGCAAGGTTTCTCTCAGGGAGATTTTAATTCTAAAATCTGCATTCACTCATATATCTAGCTTGTCTTGTCAATGGACTGATAAAGATGCATGAATCAGACAGGAAAACAAGTGAGCAATAAGTGTTTTAATTAAAATGACTCCATGGGTCATTCTCATTTAGGTGTACACGGAGTTAGAAATAGATAAATCACAACATCCATTAGAGAACACCAACAGGCTGAAACCTGGGGATAGGTTATCATTGGATACTATGCAGTGAAACTCAACTGAACTTGATGGGGAAAAGAAAAAAAAAAATGCTGTCTGAGAATATATTTCCTTTGCCACAAATGCTACAATAACTCATGTGCATTCATTTGGCTCAAAGCAGTTAGAAAACAGTTCAGCTGAAGTCTGACCTTAGTGCCTCATGCTTTCTGGTGCTTAAAATATCTTAGATGTCAACTACCAAATGTGTAAGAGGAATTCAAATCAGCAGCAGTATAGGAACAAAGCAGAGCATATTGGTGTTGAAGGAGACAGTTTATTTCACAGATATCAAGGTCCTTAACGTAAACACCTTTGTGCAAAGCCTACTTTCTCATGTGTTGTCCACCAGCGCAGCTGAATTGCATCTCTGGTACATTTCTTCAGGATATCTGAATTTATAGTAATAACTCATCAAAACAAAATTCTTTCTTATATTTCTTCTTCTATGTAATAATGCCTGAGGATTCAATAACAGGAATTTTAGCCCGATTTTGCCCATATACTGTACATTCAACTTTATTCCACAATAACAAATTATTTTAAATAAATATGAAGCTCCACTGACTGGTTATGCTGAAGAGATGGGACAAATTCTCTCCCAACTTTCTGTATTTTTGACATACAATTGAAAGTAATCATTATTATTTTTAAAGAAAAAATAAAGTTCATAGAAGTATATGGTTTTGCTACCTTATATAACTTGTCTTCCTCACTGTCTCCCTTCCCTGCTTATATGGATACTTATATACATCAGTTCTTTATAATTCAGATAAAGGATCTTGCTGGATTTAATTGAGATGCTTATTTGTAGTGTCTTTGACCTCTGCTTCTCTGAACAATTCAGCAATGAAAACATATGTTTATTTGAGATTTTGTCTAGCACTAATTTTAAGAGTGTTCTGCAGAAATAATTCTCTCCTCCTAGCCAGCACTGCAAAGTGCTTATCTGTCTTTAAAATAGGTTATGATTTTAAAGAGAACTTGTTAAAAATAAAAGTGTGAGGAAATGCTTTGAGCTTAGCTAATTTAGACTGGGAAACTAAAATCACTTAACCAACCCAGTCCCTTTAATATACATTCTTTGAAGTCACGTGCACCACAGTATACTGTTAAATAGTTGAGGTGGTGGGGGACTTTACTTTTCCTATGCATAGCATACTAGTCATAACAGAGAAGTTTCTATGACTTCAGGAATATTATATCAGTCAGAAATGAAATGATTACAACTGTAAATTACACAAAAATTACACTAAGAGTTCAGACTCTTTTATGGGGAGACAGAGAAACTCCATACTTGTCCTAAAGTGTATTGTGATGTTTGGTAACGACCATGACAGAAAAGAGATGGCGTTAGGTTGAATTTGTCTTTGCTTCAGCCTTTTCCTCTTAAGAAAAACCTATTATCAAAAACCTGTAGAGCTGTGTATCATTCAGTAAAGTATTGCTTAACCTTCTTGAATAAGATATGGTAATACTGACAGTATCTATGCTTGTCTATTCCACATGTATCCATCCATTCCATCTATATGGCAGTGACGTTCTGAAACATTACCATCTCATGCTGTTATATGCAGAAAATTTGGGCTGGGGCTTCCTTTGAAATGTCTGTAAACCAAAATAAATATATTCATAATTGTTGACTAGCACAATGAGCAGGGGTGGCTATCTGGGGGGTCAGCTGCCTATAGTCAACATATGTGAAAGGGCCCACATTCTCTAGGGATTCATGGTCTTGAGTCATCCCCTAAGGTTGGAATCTAACTATTTCCATTCAAAGACCAAGCACCCATATCCTTCTTTCCTTGAATGGCTACATAAGCTGCCATATTTTCTCCAGCAGTTTGGCTATATAGTGTTTAGGATAAGTACATGAGAGAATGAATTCATGGCCTCTTTTTGACATGGATGCAAGTTCTTAGGTCTCCTTCAAAACTACTGCAGCACACATGCTGTAAATTACTATGGGACAAGGTTATCCTCAATGAAAATAAAAACCTTTTCTCAAATACAAGGTGCAGCAATTGCAACTAATGATCAAAATTCTAAAGGAAGCTTTATAAACACATAGATGACATTAACCTCTAGATATCAAAGAACTTGACACAAAGTTCAAGGGAGTGTATCTCCTTTACTGGAGATATCATGTTATGGTGAGGAGCAGAAGCAAGTATTGAACCCACATATCTATTTAAAATTCAGAACAGGGAGAGAGCATGACCAGAAGTCAATTTGCTGTTTGTCATTCCCACTGTTAATAACTTACGATTTTCTCCCATTTTATCATTCTTAATCATTTCACTGATTGCTTAAGCATAGGTATCTACTGACATGTAATCAAGATGTCATTAGCTTTCTGGTGAATGAGACAGAAACTAAAGCCAGAAAAATATAAGCTTATTATTTTAATAGGGCAATGGAAGCTGCTGGGAGGTTCATGAGCTTGTACTGACAGAAGAGGCATCTTGGATACTTCTTTATTTTTATTTTATTTTATCTTATTCCTATCTAATGGGCTTATTCTGCCTTGTATTTATCAGAGTTTGAGCAAATGTGGTCACAAATTTTCTTTCCTTGGTACATTTGAGGGATAGTCTAAGTCAATATTGTCTCAAGCATTGATGTGAGATAAGACCTGTATTTTCTTCTGCCTTTAATTGCTCTCCAGGAATTAATCTTGCCACAAAAAAAAAAAAAAAGAAGGTAACAATGTTTCAAAAACTTAAAAAAAATAAAAAAATCGGCGTCCACACAGCAAGGAAAACACCCTGTAAGACTATGTCATAACTTTCTCAGATGACGATTCCCACCAAGACACAGTTCACAGCATTAAAGAATTTGACCACCAGGCTTCCACAAACCTTATTCCAATAAGGAAGTCTCTAAATTCCTATTTCAGTATTTCTACCTGCAGTCATTTTTGAAGATATATTTTCAGCTCTCACTGAAGCAGTAGGAAAAAAAACTGCACTCAGTCAGTTGTCTGTCCAGCCATACAACTAACTGCCCTCATCTAACAGAACTATAGAACTTCACTGCTGATTTATAATGTAAGAAACCACTTTGAATCTATCATAAATAATCCTGTTAATAGAGTGAATTATATGTAATTTAATGGATGAATGTCTTAACCTTTATTTTATCATAAATTTGTACATGCATTTTCATATAATAGACTAGTAAAACATATATTGTGGCTCCTGGTGATTCTGCTTTATGCCAGAATGACTGTCTGCAGTTCAAGGTTGAGTGTCACTGATTTAAATCAACATGATTTTTATTTATTGTATGTTGTTTCTTGGCTGTTCTCAAAGCAATCATGAAGATGCACTTAACACTTTTCATTGCTAGTCAAGTTTTAAACTGCAATTACTTAACGTTGCATAGACTGCATGAAAAAAACCAGGGGGAAGGGAAAGGTAAAAAAAAAGCAGAAAAACAACCAACCAACCAAAACAAACAACAACAACAAACAAACAACGCAACCTACAAACAAGATGAAAAAGATCTATATGATTTGCATTGTCTGGAATAGGGAAAACTATTATACGTAGTGGTCAATGTTTCTAATGTCCAGGTGGAAAACTTTCACACCCCTTTTCTCCCAGCACATAGTTTTCCTCATTTCAGTCTTCTGGGTTTTTGTTTAACTCTAGTAGGCAGCTCTGCACCACACAGCTACTAACTCACTCTCCCCACAGTGGGATAGGAGAGAGAGAAGTACAAGTTAGAAAACTAGTGGGTTGAGATAAAGACAGCTTACTAGTTAAAGCAAAAGCTGCACATGCTAGCAAAGAAAAATAAGGAATTCATTCACTACTTCCCATCATCAGGCAGATGTTCAGCTACATCCAGGAAATCAGGGCTCTATCATGTATAATAGTTACTTGAGGAGCCAAACACTGTAACTCGGAACATCCCCTCTTCCTTCTTCTTTCCTACAGCTTTTATTGCTGAGCATGACACCATATGATGTGGAACATCTCTTTGGTCAGCCTGGGTCAGCTGTGCATCCCCAGCCTCATCTTCAGCAGGGCAGCATGACAAGCACAAAAGACCTTGACTCTCTGTAAGCACAGCTTAGCAACACCTAAAACATAGGTGTGTTATCATCACTATTTTCATCATAATCCAAAACATAGCACCATACCAGCCTCTGTGAAGGAAATTAACCCTGTCCCAGCCAAAACCACAACAGTTTTGAAAACAGTTTCTCTCTCCAAAATTATGGATACACTGTAGTAGCCATATACATAAAAGCACACAAAAGAAGTATTTCTGACAATCAAAGATACTGGGTGGAGAAAGATATGCATATAGAGTAATTGTGTTCCTCTGAAATTTTACCACTGTTCTGGAGTGCCTCTTCCTTTTATATGTACATTTTATATACGCAGTCAGTACCACTCTGATTCCTAACTGAGATGTTTCAGTTACATTTCTATAGCTGGGTTGAATGGACCCTACATAGTTCATGAGAACAAATTATATGAGTCCTACTCTGCCTGGGATCAAAACTTTGTTTCTGCTTTTTCTTAGATCATCTAAATTTGATATGTAACAGCAAGGAAATGAAGAAAAATATTTTAAACTAGCTTTTAATAAAATTAAATTAAAAATTATGAGCCTGATTATAGTGATACTCTGACATTCCTAAAGTTATATTATCTTTGGATTCTGTGCTCTTTCTTAACTGTTATAATGCCCATTACCTATAAGATAGAAACAGTTATCACACAATTTGAACAAAAATGCAAATCAAGCAGTAGTACAAAAATCAGTTTATATCTTTTATGCTTTTTACCACATAAAAACTTAAAACATCAGACATGAAGAATGACCATGTATGAAATTACTAGATTACTTTTCAGTAGCATCCTAAATTTGCATAAAATGTTCCAGCTACATTGAGTTCTGTTTAACAAGGACAATGGAAGTTACTGGTCCTAATTCTTTACTCCCTACAAGGTCCCCTTCAAGCAAAAATAATTTTACTGACAGTTACACTTACATATCTTTCTTTACAAGTAACCTAGGGAATATCTGTGAAAAATAAAGGTTGAAAAATGATCAGAGAAACTTTTGTGTTCATACAGTGCCAAATTAACCCACCAAACCTGTTACATCATCATCAAATATTTCTAAAAATATTCTGTTGTGAAGGCAGAGTATCTAGGGTGTTTTGAAACTGTTTTGGTTTGAGGTCTTCACAAAATATTAGCTGCCAGATTTTTAGGCAAAAACATCTTATACAAGTAATTTGTCCATTGAAAAGATTTTTGTGTATTCTTATGAGGTGTCTGATATGACTCAGTGTTTGAGATAGTAAAATGGATTTCAAGAATTGTCAAAGTTTTGCTGTTCTTACATTTCAAACCTCCTAAGGTACTTCACCAACAAAACAACCAGCCAATGCTCTGACTGGAATGTAGTATTTAACTATCAGCTTAACTTTAAGCAGGAAAAAATAGTTTAGCTGAGTTTATTGTATTATTCTCTTTCTTAGATGTAGGCATGTGCTTCAATATGTTACTGAATTGAGGCCAAGGTCAATATTTGGTTCACTCAGACCAATTAGTCTTTAAGCAACCTTAAAAAGAACATGCCACAGATCTAAGGCTGATCAATACACACTAGACTGAGTGGCTGAAGTCAGGGCCAGAAGATGAAGTTACTGAACAATAAGTAATTAACCAGCAGTGCCCCACTGGGGACTAAAATGCTAATTGAAGCAGAACTAAAACAAGTTTGAGATAAAATAACCCTAGAGTTAGACAGAACAACTGCTGAGACAAAATCACTTTAAACAGAATCTCTCTCTCATCTACCTAGGAAAGCGTCTTGTTATTAATTATTTATTGAACAATCCCTCCCCTTAGAACTTATGTGCCCAACCACCAAGGAAGATAACATAACTTCTATAGAGCTAACATCTGTTCATTCAGAATTCAAAGCACTTCATCAAATATCAACAGCATCATGATGAAAAGGAGGATCGGAAGGCCACAAAGGGAGTCTGAGAATCTTCTTTAGAATACAAGAACATAGGTGATTCTGAGCAGTTTGACAGGTTATGTTATACTATGGTCTACAGTGATTCCAATTTTGTCAACTATATACTATAGTGATAAGCGTATTACATACAGTTGTATAAAATCAATGTTGGCATTTCTTTTGAAATGTGTCTTGATTTTTAACTGTTTAGAAGTGATGCAAGAATCTCTTCTGTAAACAACAGCATACCACATAAGAAACATTTGTTCTAACATTCACTGGCAGGAGAATCAAGCTGGACAGAAGTATCTGGGATTCTCTCTCCTTACTCAGATTGTAAAAATTTTGTGAAAAACAAATTTTGATGCTTCTGAAAGTACATGACTGTGTGAAGATCAGAAAGAGAGGCAATAAGTTTTATTGATGAGGTTTCATACTCTACCTATCATTGTTAAATGGAATATGTTCACGAAGCAATTTAAGAGAGGAAAATATTTTCAGATCTGGCTATATGAAAGACAGTGACAAGGAAAGTACAAATTTTGTAAAAAGAAAAAAGGAAAAAAAAACTGCAATCTGCTAATGATGTAAGAAGTAAAACAAATCCCCAAGTTCAGATCTAATAATTTTGTTTAAAATTGACTTCCCAAAACATTCTTAGTAATCATACATTGTAATGTATTTTATACTCTGCTGAGCATAGAAAAAAAATAAAATAAAAAAATCATTGAATATGACTGTAGAGGTTTTAATAGCTATTGTGCAGTCTTGGCTTCACTAATATCTATGAAACTTACAGTCATTTTGGTGAGGTCAGAATTTGATTCTGAAAATACTAAAAGAAATCACATTCTGCTAGGGAATCTCTGATCACATTGTCCTTCAGAATCTGGGTGGAATATGGAATATTCTCCACAATTGAACTAAAGTAAAAATAGAAAATGCTTGCTGAAAAAAATTCCCTCTCCAGAAAGTGAATTACAAAAGAACCTAAAAAAGATGAGAAATACCATAACTGAGTATTGGAATGGACCACGCCTGTGCTTCAAAGAGCTGTCCTTGAAGACCTAACACTGGAATGCCAATGCTATTTCTAGGAGTGGAAATAATTTTATTTGAAACAAAAATAGTATTTTTCATGCTTTGAGTACATTAATAAAAAGGTCTGAAGAAATGAATTACAGAGAAAAAAAATAGTTCTTGTCTGAGGAATATGTAGTGTATATGGCAAATTAAAAAAAAAAATAATCTGTGATTGTGTTTCTTTTTCTCAATGATGCTTTACAGAGTTGTTAACATCAGATGTTGCTTTTTGGTGGACAAAACCAACTTTAAAAAAAATGAAAATTGTATCTTTAAAAAACAAAATTTAAATGCTGCATTTAACAGTACTGATTCTGAAGTCCAATGCCTTATCTGAGGCTTCATTCTTTACACATATGAGCCCTCATTAATAGAACATACCTTTCTATTGACTTCAACAGAACCTCTTAAGTACACCTTGCCCAGAGTAAGGGACACACATCTGGATCAGCTATATTCAAAGTCAAATCAGACTAAATTCTGAAACAAAGATTAAACAGCAGTTTCAGAGCAGAATCATACTTCATTCAGTATATTCAGAAGAAAGTATGGCCCATATAACAGAACGGCCCTTAATAACAGAATTTTAGCAGACTATAACTTAAAAAAAAAAAAAAGCACTGTAGGATTTTATACTACATAAATTTGTGAGTGATAAGAAGTCCAATAAAGGTAAAGAAATGGTATTTCAAACCCAGATGCAAGATGATTTTTTTGTGTTTGTTGTTGTTTATTTGTTTGATTTTTTTCTGCAGGTATGAAGGCCTAGGTGTGTTTTTTTTTTCTTCATTCATAAGGTATGGATTACAGAAAAAAAGTTGTTGAATATTGGATAGGTGGACAATGCAGAAAGCTGCCAAGTCTTGGAGGACAATGGAGTTTATCCATCAAAATGAAATAATAAATGCCAAGTACAATGAAGATAGTCCAGAAACTGCCTAAAAGATATGGTTATTAGTTGCGATTGATGTAATGGAAAAAGACAATATAACAGTAGCACGAACAAAGGAGATAAGACCGGAGTGATAGGCTACGATAATGTACTAGTATTAATACATATAGATAAGTGGAATAGAGTTTGCTAAAATTGCACATTACTTTTAGCATAATAAATATATTTTGTTTTCAGAGGCATTTGAGTGAAACATGGTGGCCTGCAAGTGGATGACTTGGACTATTTGAAATGCTGCCTGCAATGATTGCTTTCTTCATCTACCAGTGATTTTTTTATTGCATTCAGATAAAGCATCTACACATAAACATATGTGATCCTGAACCACAATAATCAAAAACATGGAGACTGCAGGAAATATAATAATATGAATGAAGAGGATAGTATCATAGTGCTTCATCTGTGTACCTACCATTTTCCACAAAACAATAGATAGCCATTCTATGCTGTATAAAGAAATAGCCAAGTAAGAAGAAAGTATGAGAAAACATACTTCAAACAATAATTACATGTTGTATATATTCTCATTTCAGACCATTTTACACTTTCCTAACTAAAAATGATACTACAAAGCTTAGCAGACAGGGTATAGATATATGTGATACCAAAATCCTCAGAGCTGCTTATACTTTCTGCTTATACTTATACTGCTTTCTAGTTACTTCCCAGTAGATGTTTCAATTTTTCAGCCACCTAAGTTTCTGATAGTGCTGAACCTAACTTCCATTTGCAGATTTAATGAGGGGATTTTAGTCCTTCTAGTAGTGCCATGTGGTTCAGTGGACTTGCTTAAAATTATTAAATGAATAAAAGCTATACAGCTGTGTCCTGTCCCGTGTCCCCCACCCCCCTTAAATTATGATGGAGATGGATCCAACTTCATCCACTCCTACACTAGTAAGCACCTCTATTCAAGGTATCCCTAGCAAGCACCTCAGTGCTGGTACACCATCTGCAGTATGTCTTCTGATACAGTACCTTGACTGTCTCATACAAAGTCAGCTGAGGGCATAGCAATGTGCTTGGTTACTTGTTTTTATCTATTTGTCAAAACCACTGTGATTAAATCCAATACCAAACATTAAAAAGCTAGTTTGCATTCTCCTTTTATCTGACTTAGAATTGTGACGTCTCATAGCTGCATGGAGACAGAAATCTCCATTTGGCATACATATGGCCTAGGGATAAAAAGGGTGGAACACATGTCCAATCTGCTCCTTCTCATTTTCTGCTCTTTGACTAAATGAGACAGCAAGATTGTGAAATCCTATTTTATATACCTACCTATCTCCTCTATGGTAACTTGTCACTAATTCTCAACCACTAAGTACACTGTCTAGAAGAATAGTTGAAAACTAGTTGCTGTTTGAGTGAACTGAATGCCCCTGTACCCTTCACTTTCAGCATATACAGTGTGATTATAATTTGAAGGAAATATGGAATTTCATACTGCATATATCATATATATTGTTTCTATTTCTGATCAAGATCAATAACATTCATCATCTTGTAAAAGATACAAAGAACACGTTTCCCAAAGAGCTTGCAAAATAAGCAGTAGATACAGAAAAGACAATATGCAGTAAAGCCCTCAGGTTTTATATTTCATTTGTGTGTATCACAGGAGCAGTGAATCTTCAGGGGAGATTTTAATGAGGAAAAGCAAGCAAGAGAAAAGCATAATACTTTTCACCTGGCCCGTTTTCTGAGTTGTTATCCCTGTAAAGTATTTCTTAACAATCTTAAACTCTTCCCATCCCCAGTACTGTATTCATCCACTTTTGTTTCCAAAATATTTGCACCTTTGTGTGAGGATTCAGAAATACTATGTTGACAATCTATTTAACAAAAAAATAACCAAATTTGAATTCCAAGTATTGAAAATTTTCAATTAACCATTTCCAAACAACCTACAGAACATGAGCATGTTTAGTTAATTACTTCAGAAAAGCAATCCAACAATATAGTAAATGTCTGTCAGTACCTCTCAGATTATTTTCTATAAATTACTTACTTCTTAATCCAAAGCAACAGCATACCCCTATCAATTTTGTGAACACCACCTGAGTCTTGCTCTGGATCCTGAGTCAGTCATGTCTCCTAAGGATGGAATTAGGATGCAGTATACTTTTTCTCTCTAAAATGAGAAATAATGAGGTACTGGTGGAGAATATATGGCCAAATTTGCTGCTGCAGCAGAAAATGGAACAATGCTACTGCTTATATATCTGCTGATTTCAATACTGTAAATAAAATGTCATTTATTTTCCTACCATCTCTATGAAGACTAGCAGGAAAATAATGAGTGATATTTATAGTGACCTCTTCCAGTACTCCTTCTGAATTAAGTTTTTCTTAGTCTTCCATCTTACAGAGGTCAGATCACATTAATCTTATTGTCATGCATAATGCTACTAACATCATTATTGAATTAAATGAATATGGAGAGAATTATACAGTCACAGAAATACTAATGGAAGTTTTGACAAATATAAATTTAACTTATGATAACTCTTATCCTATATTTGTATCTAACATGTATTTATTGTAATAGGTAAATATAGGAGGTTTTCTATTAGAAGATATGCCTAAAATATGACACTAGATGTCTAAAAAGTGCAAAGATTTTGTTCTATTTATTTTCACTTCAAATATTTTCCTTTTCTTAATTAACTGTAGCAAGCTATTTCATGTGTAAGCCAGAAAAATTGGTAGAGAGATTTTCCTTTCCTCTAGCCTTCAGAAGCATTAAGCTGTAAACAAATTGGCAGGGACTGGCTTATTGTTCCTGTCTGGAGTCCTTTACTCATGGTTGTTCAGAAAAAAAAAAAAAAAAAAAAAAAGCGTAGATCCTTCATTTCATCTAGAACAATGATCATAGTCCTGAATTTTCAGGGAGGGACTAGATCATTTTGATTCAAAAAAGATATTTTGTGTCAAAATTCTGGACTTCGTCTTTTTACACCCATCTGAGTGTGCAGTCTCTAAAAAATTTCACTAACATTTTATGTAAAGTGCTATATGTCTGTACATTTCTTAAAAAAAAAAAAAAGAAATTTTCACAAAATAGACTGGACAGAATTCTTTACAGCAGAAAATGCATGGAGTCATGTGCAAGCTAATCAAACAGTATGAATGTCTGGGTGAAGGACTGGGGAAAAGTGAGAGTTCCTCCAAGTCTATGAAAGTTTTACTCCTTTGGTTACACAGGGGACAGGATTTGACTTTAACTCACAGACTGCCACCCAGCAAAAAGTTTCTTTTCCCAGAAAATAAGTTTTATGAAAAGAAAAAAAAAATCACATTTTCACTCTTCCGTTGTCTTTTTGGAACATCTTTCCTGCCCATTTTACAAAGGAGTACACCTGACAGCCTTATATTTTCCCACTTTAAAAATCATACTCATTAATTTAAAAAAAAATAAAAAATAAAAACCTATCTTACCTTTGCTGGAGGAGTCACTAAGGGAAATGAATTAGGACTTCAGCTTTAGTTTTTTCTATTTGTTTTTTTATTTGTTTTCCAGACACTTGGAAAAGATTTCAGATACAATGCCCATTCTTTATACCTTTATATCCTTATATGTATATATACAGATATGTGAGTATATACTCGAACATTCTCATCAATATTAAATTCCATCTTTCTATGATATAAATTGCAATTATGCCTAAACAAATTAAATGGCAAGCGCCTTCCCTAATGCAAGTCAATGTTTAGAACAGGCAAACAAATCCTGATCCTTGAAGGTCATCAATATAAGTTTGAGAGGATTTTGTTGTTCCAATTTGTGGTTCTCTACCTCAGAAGTGTTCTGAAATAATTTGCTCAATTGTGTAGAGGCTACAGGAAAGACAACTGTACACTAGTTTCTCACAGACTTTTGGAAAGATTAATTGATCCAGTAAAGGATTGGATGTCTGTGAACATGCAGACCTGTTCTAGGTGTATCTGTCTGTATCTGTTGAACAGGATTGTCTGTTATGGTAATTTTTTTTTTTTCAGGAATGTTCAATTTTATGTTGCAGTATGTGGATCTTAACATTAAAAAAGTCAGAGAATAACAGAATGGCTGAGGTTGGAAGAGGCCTCTGGAGGTCATCTGATCCAACCACCCTGTCCTGGTTTTGGCTGAGACAGAGTTAATTTTCTTCATAGTAGCTGGCATGTTTTCATGGTTTGAATTTAGGAAGAAAATAATATTGATAGTGCATCGACATTTTTTGCTGTTGCTGAGGAGTGCTTACACAGAGTCAAGTATTTTTCAGCTTCTCATACTGCCCTGCCAGTGAGAAGGTGGGGGTGCACAAGAAACTGGGAGGGGACACAGACAGTACAGCTGATCCAGGTTGATCAAAGGGATATTCCATATCATATGACACCATGTGGAACAATAAAACTGGAGGGAGTTGGCTGGTGGAGAGGGGGACCAGTTCTGAGGTACTGGCTGGGCATCAGTCAGTGGGTGGTAAGCAGTTGTTTATTACTGGTTTATGTAACTATATATAAATATATAGTTATATATATAGTTATATATAGTTATAAATATATATATAGTTAATATATGATATATATGTACAGTTAGGAAATATATATATAGGAAGCAATATATAGTTATAAATAATAATTATTAATAAACTATCATTATTATTGATGTTGTAGTTGTTGCTATTACCTTCCTTTTCTGTCCTACTAAACTTCTGTATCTCAGCCCATGAGTCATACCTTTTTCTGATTCTCTCCACTATCCCACTGTTGGGGGGGGGGGGGGGGGGGGGGGGGGGAGTGGCAAGCAAACAGCTGTGTGGTGCTTAGCTGCCTGCCAGGTTAAACTACAACACCCCCTGCTCAAGCAGAGACACCTAGAACAGATTGCCCAGGACCTTGTCCAGACAGTTTTTGAAGATCTGCAAGCAGGGAGACTTCACCACCTCTCTGGGTAACTTGTGCCAGTGTTGTTAACCACACAACAAAAAAGTGTTTCTTAATGTTCAAAGGGAACCTTCTGGGTTCCAGTCTGTGCCCATTGCCTCTTGTCCTGGGACTGGGCACCACTGAAAAAAGCCTGGCTCTGGCCTCTTTGAACTCTCCCTTCAGGTATTTATACACATTGATGAGATGCCCCCAGAGCCTCCTCTTCTCTAGGCTGAATGGCCCCAACTCTCAGCTTTTCCTCATAGTACTGGAGAGAGGACTGTTGGGCTGTCTTCATGTCCAGGTCTCTCTTGTACCAAGCGGCCCTGAACTGGACAAAGTAATCCACGTGTGGCCTCAGCAATGCTGCCTAGAGGGGAAGGATCACCTCTCTTGACCTGCTGGCAATAAATACTTTGCCTAATGCAGCCTAAAGTACAAGTAGCCTTTCTAGTGGCAAGGGCACATTGCTGACTCATATCCACCAGGACCCTCAAGTACTGCAAACCTGCTTTCAAGTGGGTTAGTCCCCAACACGTACTGTTGCTTGTGGTTATTTGTCCCCAAGTGCAGGACCATGCAGTTCTTATTGAACTTCATGAGATTTTTGTCAGCCCACCTCTCCAGCCTGCTGAGGTCCCTCTGGGTGGCTGTACAGCCCTCTTCTGTGTCAGACATGCTCCCCAGTTTTGTGTTGTCTGCAAATGTACCGAGACTGCACTCTATTCCATCATCCAGGTCATTAATGAAGTGTTGAACAAGATTGGACCCAGTATTGACTTCTGGGGTACTCAACTCATTACTGGCTTCCAACTAGACTTTGTGTCACTGACCAGTACCCTCTGGCTCCGACCATTCAGCTCATTTTCGATTCACGTCAGTGTCTGCTCATCCAGACCATTTTTCAATAGCCTCCATATGAGTATCTTATGAGGGAGGCCTTAGTGAAGTCCTGGAAGACAATATCTACTACTTCCCCATCATCCATCAGGCTGGTGATTTCATAACAGAAGCATATCAGGTTGGTCAACCATAACTTCCCAATGGTGAATCCATGCTAACTACTCCTGATGAATTTATTCCCCTTCATGTGCCGGAAAATGGTTTCCAGGATTAGCTGTTCCATTACCTTCCCAGAGATCAAGGTGAGGCATGTTAATGAAACATAAGAAATCATGCTGTACTTATTTAGAGAGAGGGGAGAATATATTTTATAAATAAATAAATAAATAAAATCTCTGTACAAAAATGTTTTCTATTGGTGTTTTACAGGTGTTTGGTACTAAATATTGCAATAGTTTAAAAAGAACTAAAAATCAACTTGTGATTCACTTTTAACTGTCACTGTATCTGCTTTATATCACCCAACACATTTACAAAGATGAAAGTGATTTATTTCTGAGAACGATAAGATCACACTGACACAAAGGTGTTTTTAAACAAATATGTCATCCTGGTAGATGGGACCCCTTATAGAGAAAGACCCATGCTCCAAGAATGCCTGCTCCAGTTTGCACATTGTCTCATACAGTGTTATAGGTCCACACACAATGCATTATCAAAAAGAAGAAGAGGGAAAGGGAAAAGAGGTAAAGGGAAGCAATGATTAAGTAAAGTTATATGCTCCAGACAGAGCAGACTATTTTTTTTCTGGTTTCATTATAAAGAAGCATCAATTTCCATTCAATATGATGTCTGCCAGTAAAGAAAGGTACAAAAAAAGGAAAAGAAATCCAAAGAGGTCAAGGTGAGATATGTATACTGTATATACCACATAGTACGTAGCATATTCTAACAAGTTAGAGACATAAAAAATAAGGGTTTTCTATCAAATGTTTAGGTAAAGGCCTTAAAAATATATGAAAAAAGAATCTCCTTCCTTTTTAATTTAAGGCGTTTTCTAGAGAAAAGTAAAATGCAGGCAGATACATGTTAATTCACATGTAAACAGGCACAAAATCGTTCCAGTCTTAATGATCATTTAAACATGTTTTCCACCTCTATGAAAGAGTGCCTGCAAAACCAATATTATTTGATGCATCATATCTGTATCTCTAATGCCATGCTCTATCCTTATAAAATAATATACTTTAAAAACATCCTGCCAACATGTTTTCCATTCTACCTAACTATATTTTTGTTGCAAGGTATTCAGTTAATAAATCTAGTTCCTTTCTAGCAATTTATTCTTACCTTAGCATATTAGCATTACTTTAACTCTGGATGGCCTATTTGACATTTTAGGTTACATGCAATAATATCTAAAGATTTAGTATCTTTTAAGTATAAATGTGTCTTCCCAGCTTTAACTCCAATATATTCTACATTTTGTCTCTAATAAAGGGGAAAAGAAAAAAAATAGTAAATGGTTTAAAGAAAAAAAAAAGGGAAGAAAATGAGCTTAGAAACTGAACATGTAATAATAAAATATAATAGTCCAAGATTCTGTTGCTATTAAATATACTATCATATTTCATACACACATTTTATATACTACAGAACAATATAAACTATAAAACGTCCTGACAGTACACTAATGGATTTCATAATCCATAGGCCAGGGAGGAATTAATTTATAGATTTAAAATTAATAGCCAGAATTTTTAAACAACTAGAATTCCCAGGTAGTTATCAAGGTATAAAATAGACTTTTGTCTTAGTCCTACTTCCTAGGTACCCAGTCTTGTCAGAAGAAGTTACTGTGTGTCAGCAGGATTGTGAAGTCCAATTCAGCTGGTCATGTGTATCACAGTATTCTCACTGATAAGTATTTGTGTGCTGGACCTATGACCATTAAATCTGAGTTCTACAAGGAATCCTTGTAACCTGTGCACCTATTGTACTATGCCATTGTGCCATGTAGCGGAAAATTACTAACCAGGACAAACACACTCATGCTCATGCACACATGCACACACTACAGTAAAACAACTGTGTTAATGATCCCATTGTGAAGAAGTCACTTTTATGCCTCATTTAAATAGTGTGTTCCTAATTTAAAGGATCTTTTTAACTTTTATATTACCTCACTCCAGTGTTGCTATGCTAGCAAAGCTTTCTTGACAGCTTACTTGCTCATTCCTGTCTGAACTACCCTTTAGATCCAGGCCCTATAGGCCCTGAAAAGGAGCCAGATCTGTTTCCCTTCGATCCGGGAGGAATGGGATAGATAGGGCCTGAAGTCTGGGTTGCTTAACAACTTAAAGCGAGACATATTGTTCCCACGACTAGCTCCTGAAACTCACCGGTGTTTGTTATCAAGAAAAGGAATGTAAGTGGAGACTGTTACATGATCTGAGAAATATTAATGAAGTCATGGAAGATATGAGAGAGCTTCAACTGGGATTGCCATCTCTGACTATGCTCCCCCAGTCATGGACATTAATAGTAATAGACTTAAAGGATTGTTTGTTACACATTTGCCAAAATTCAGAAAACATTGCTATGCTCATGTTTCAATTGATAGCTTTTCTGATTGTATTTCTGCATCTGTTCATGCAGGAGAAAAGGTAAAGGATGTGCGTAAACATTTTGTCAGCTTTTGTGACGTTAGGAATGCCAAAAATGACTAAAACAGATAATGGGCCAGGATATGTGACCCACGCAACCCACATTTTTTTCAACAGTGGGGTATTCAACATCTGATGGGTATACCTCATTCTCCCCACAGGTCAAGCAATTACTGAATAGGCCCATGGTACCCTAAAAGCTATGCTTCAAAAAACAAAAAAAGGGGGAGTAGGGGTGTGACCCCCAGGAAAAGACAGCTAAAGCATGCTATGTTCTTAAATTTTTTAATCAATAGATAGAGGAAGGTCCTCCAATTCACAAACGTTTTAATCATAATACCGTAAACTCAGTTAAAGAAAGGGCACAAGTCAGGGTAAAAAAATTAAGAACCAAGCAATGGGAAGGGCCCTACTCTCTAATAACTTGGGGCCGAGGTTGTGCTTGTGTTTCAACAGCAGCTCGGCCTAGATGGGTGTCAGCACAATGGGTCCGTCCCGCCGTCTCATCATCTGCCTTAACATGATCACAGCACTCTCCTTCGTGGTTTGGATTCCAGCTCAGACAAAAAACAACGTATGGGAGGATCCTGCTGGCATATGCAGGACCCACAAACAAGGACTCCAGGAGCTGGAGGGGCAGCCAGAGCCCCCCGGCTCGGCAGCACTCAGTGCCTGCCTCTGCCATGGATGTGGTTACAACGTTTGTTAAAGATGGGATTAGTATACTTGATAGTTTTTCTCTGTGTTTTAATTTATGTTAATTGTGCTTTCTTAATTTGTGTTAATCGCACTATCTTTGTTAATAAAGAAGGGAGAGATGTGGGAGTGTGGCCATGGGGGTCGACAAGCCCATGGTTGGTGATAACATCGGACTCTTAACAATGAGGCCATAAGGAATATAAAGAGTTTAGAGAGAACAAAGAAGGGTGATTCAGGAGACACCTTGCTCTCTCATACTGCTTGTCCTCCACCCTTTCAGGCATGGAAGTTGCTTGATGTTTGCTGTTGCCTGGCAAAGTTGTCTGACCAATGAATAGCTAGTGGAAAAGTACTGCTGTAGAGCGAATGGTATAAGAAGGGAGCCTGTCCTTAAGAAGAGAGAGTTGAAGTTATGTCATCAATAAAATAGTAGCAGTTACTGATCCTGAAAGAACCCTGGTGTCCGTGTGGTCCTTACACCACACCTGTCATTGTCACCACCATTCATCTATACTTTTTATAAAAGGTTTTCTTCTTCATGGAATGGCTTTCCTAAACTAGTCCCTGAAGTTGCTTTAAACCTCTATGTATCAATCTCACTGAGGCATAAGGTGAAGAAATACTTGCAAAACTATTAACATTCGAGAGCATGTGTTGTTATAAAAATTTCTATGTGGTTTGATTTCAGCTTTTCTTTCTTTTACATGTTCTATCATTTATTTCACTGCCTTTGGATAGGGTAGGGATTCAATCTTATTACAGATATGTAAACAATACAGGAAGTAAGACTTCTACTTAAATATCTTGATAGTGCATGATTGCATCTTGCACTTAGACTTGTTGAACCTCATTAGGTTCACCTCCTTTTAGATGGCATCCCTCCCTTCTGATGCACTGACTGCACCACTCATCAGTCATAGTGTCATCTGCGAACTTGCTGAGACTGCACCACTCACCACTCATAGTGTCATCTGCGAACTTGCTGAGAGTGCACTTGATCCCACTGTCTATGTCACTGGTAAAGATGTTAAAGAATATCAATCCCAGGACAGACCCCTGGAGGACACCGTTTGTCACTGGCCTCCACCCAAACATAGAGACCACCACTCTCTGGGTGTGGTTATCAAGCCAATTCCTTATCCACTGAATGGTCCACCCTTCAAATCCATATCTCTCCAATTTAGAAATCAGGATGATTTCCATTTCAGTAGGACTGACTATGTCAAAAGCATTAAAGAAGTTGAGGTAAATGACATTGGTCAGTCTTCCCTTGTCAACTGATGCAGTTACTCCATCATAGAAGACCACCAGATTGGTCAGGCATGATTTGCCCTTGGTGAAGCCATGACGGCTGTCTCAAATCACCTCCTGGTCTTGCACGTGCCTTAATACTGCTTCCAGAAGGATCTGTTCCATGATCTTCCCAGGCACAGAGGTGAGGCTCACCAGTCAGTAGTTCTCCGGGTCTTCCTTTCTACCCTTTTTAAAAATGGGAGTGATGTTTCCCTTTTTCCAGTCACCGGGGACTTCACCTGACTGCAAGGACTTTTCAAATATGATGGGGAGAGGCTTGGCAACTACATCAGACATTTCCCTTAGGACCCTGGGATGCATGTTATCAGGCCCCATAGACTTGCACCTGTTCAGTTCCGTCAGGAGGTCCCAAACCTGCTCTTTGCTTACAGCAGGAGGGACTTTGCTCCCCCAGCCCCCACCTAGAGGTTCGAGGACTCAGGATGTGGGAAGCTTGACTGCCAGTGAAGACCGAACCAAAGAACTTGTTGAGTACCTCAGCCTTCTCCATGTCTGTTGTTACCAGTTCTCCCTTCCATTTATCAGAGGGGGTACACTCTCCTTGGCCTTTCTTTTATGACCAATGAACCTACAGAATCCCTTCTTGTTATTCTTTTCATCCTTTGCCAAGCTCAGTTCTCTCTGGGCCTTGGCTTTTCTGATCCTACCCCTGCACATTTGGAAAGTACCCCTGTACTCTTCCCAGGCCACATGTCCCTGCTTCCACTGTCTGTGCATTTCCTTCTTATACCTTAGCCTAACCAGCAGGTCCTTGCTCAGCCATGCTGTTTTCCTGCCTCCTTTGCTTGCTTTCATACACATGGGGATAAGGAGTTCTTTCGCTCTAAGAAAAGTGTCTCCTGAACAGAGTTGCCAGCTCTGTTCAGCTCCCTTGTCCTTAAGGACAGTGTCCCAGAGAATCTCATCCACTAGGTCTTTAAACAGCTGGAATTTCACTCTTCAAAAGTTCAGGGTCCTAACTTTGCTCTTTGCCAAGCCCATATTCTTTGGGATTACAAATTCAGCCATGGTGTAGTCAACTGCAGACCAGACTGCCTCCGATCTTAACCTCTTTAATGAGTTCATCTGCATTGTGGAAGGATGTTTTATTATCTGCAGATTTACTGTATTTTCATTTAAGGGGAGATAACATGACTTTTTTTCTGTTTATGATTCTTTTTTGTGCATTGAAGATATTGTTAGTTACTAGTCTATGAAGAGCAAAAATGAGAAATAAGAACTCAGAGATATTTAACACCACGGGAAAAGTCAAAACAGAAGTAACAGAGTTCTCTTTTAGTGAATAGGCTCTACTGGGAGGATGAGTATACATTGCAAAAGATGCTGAGGGTTCTGTAAGCATCACAATTTGAATTCCAATGATTTGCATGCTGACTGCATTTCCCCATTGAAAACATTATATGCAAAATCTTTTGATTCTTTTCCTGGGCAATCCTCCCGTGTCATTTTTAGCTTTTATAAACCATTTGGTTTTACTTCATAATCTTCTTAGTCCTCTTTAGGTTTTCTTTTCTTTTTTTTTTCCTCTTTTTTTGCCAACTGATAGCTTTTATTACTTTTTTAGTAATCCACAAGTCTTTCTTTTTTTTCTTCCATTATTATTTCTGAGTAGTGTCATATATTAATTTTGAAAATGTTAAGTTACTTCCTCAACATTTTAACATTTGTTACTTCTCAAAAATGAAGAACTTAAAATGACAAGCGTGACGGTCTGAATTTTGCAGACATGGATGTAACATTGGTAACAGTGTTACAGTTTGCTCCACCAACTGAAGATTGCCTCTGTATTTCACAAACCTAACATCCAACATCCTATAGTTCACTCTTTTATAGCTCTTCTATTCATTTGTCAAGATGGAAGATATTTTACAGAATTATGATAGAGTATCTCTATTCTTATTTCTGTTTGGTTTTGTTTTCTCTCAGAAGATGAGTATCCTTAGCCTATATAATTAAGCCGACAAACTATTTGTATGTATTGTCTTGCTTCCTCAAAAAAAAAAATAAAAAATTTAAAGCACTCCTTAAGAAAACATGAATGTATTATTCCTAACGTCATTACTTTAAGGACACTGAAGTGTAAACTTGATTTTAAAAATATATATTACCCTGTTAAAAAAAACAAAAACTGATGTTTTGGTCCATTCTTCAATGTTAATCAAGGCAGTCTAATTGTTAAAGAAGCTTCTATGCTTGAATCTGCCACTGTCTTCTTGTATGACCTTAGTCTAGTTTAATGAACTCCCTGACTGACAATGGAATACATGGTTTACTACTAGGTTTCTGATTTAAATTAATTCCGTGTTCATTGTGACTGAAAGTCATTACTGTCTGACTACTGTTCTGTGTTACTGTCTATGAAGAATCATAGAATATCCCAAGTTGGAAGGGACCCATAAGGATCATCAAGTCCAACTCCTGGCACTGTACAGGTCTGCCCAAAAGTTTAGACCATGTGACTAAGTGCACAGTCCAATTGCTTCTTAAATTCAGACAGGCTTAGTGCAGTGACTACGTCCCTGGGGAACCTGTTCCAGTGTGCAACCACCCACTCGGTGAAGAATCTCTTCCTGATGTCTAGCCTAAACTTCCTCTGCCTCAGCTTAGCACCGTTCCCGCAGGTCCTATCACTGGTGATTATGGAGAATAGGTCACCTGCCTCTCCACTCCCCCTCGCAAGGAAGTTGTAGACTGCGATGAGGTCCCCCCTCAGCCTCCTCTTCTCCAGGCTGAACAGGCCCAGTGACCTCAGCCGCTCCTCATATGTCTTCCCCTCTAGGCCCTTCACCATCTTCATTGCCCTTCTCTGGACACTCTCCAACAGTTTCACGTCCTTTTTGTACTGTGGTGCCCAGAACTGCACACAGTACTCGAGGTGAGGCCGCACCAGCACAGAGTAGAGCGGGACAATCACTTCCCTCGACTGACTAGCAATGCCGTGCTTGATGCATCCCAGGATACGGTTGGCCCTCCTGGCTGCCAGGGCACACTGCTGGCTCATATTCAACTTGCTGTCAACCACAACCCCCAGATCCTTCTCTGCGGGGCTGCTCTCCAGCATCTCGTTAGACACTGAATGGGTTATAGGGTTTTATCTATCTACAGTACCTCAAAGCGAACAGGTATCTCCATCATTAAACCACCAATTTCTTCTTTGTGTAAGATGTGAAAAGCATCAAAATTGAGTTCTCTCTCCCTCCCTTGAAGTGATCCAGCTGTTAGAAGCGTTAGGGTTTTTCTATTATTATTTTTATTTAGAGGACATGTGGCACTGTGTCCATGATGCCTCTTACTGTAAAGATCTTTAAAAGAATTGTGAAATACATTTCATTAGTCCAAACACTTAATAAATTGAGCAAAAAATGATGTTTGGATTACTAGATCAGACAGAACTTCTGATGAAAGAACATACAGTGAAATGTTAATACTTGTTTAATTTTAAAAGGCTGTCCCAAGTGGTTTGATCAGAAGCTAATCTTTGTATTCAATGGGAAATTGCTACTACAGTAAAAATTTATGGGGCAAAGAAAATGTAAAATTTCTGTGTTTTAATCTCCTGTAAAGTGTGATGATTTTATTTCATGTCATTTTACAAGCCTTTGATTCCTTGTTTGTAAGATTAATAAGATTCAGAGTAGCAGCCAGCACTTCCGTATGCACTTCTGTACAGAACTGTAATAGCATAGCCCTTCAAAATATATTCTGCCATTCCTTTATTATTATTTATAGTTACTTGCTGTATTAACTTCACTATAAATACAGTTTTAACTTCCTACTAATTATCTAACTACTCTTGTAACTCTTGAAACAATTATTAGCTGTGGGATGAACACTGTACTAATCATTGTAATTCCATCTTCCAGATCTAAGACTCCAGCTGAGCCTTTTCAAACTGCTTATTTTATTATAGTGGAAAAGTTCTAATAACCAGAACATAGCTCATTCTTTTTTCTTGCATTTACAAGAGTGTTATTTCCTTTTAAAAAACAAAGCAACAACAAAAAACACACCACCACCACCAAAGGCCCAAGTCACAAATATCCAACACTGTGAATTTCTTTGCAAAGTAATGTGGACAAAATTTTAAAGAATAGTTAACTGGAAGATTTAGAAAGACTAAATCAACCCTACCACAGCTGAAGTATAATGGCATGTATTAAATTACAAATATAATAATGATATCTATTAAAAAATAATTAAAATGCCAAAATCAGAAGCCATAATTTGAAAATAAAGGACAACTTTAAATGGAAGCTGCTGTCCATTTTTATCTGACCCTATCCAAAGTGAGCTCTGAGGAAATTTTGAAGGAATAGCTTTCTGTTTCCCTCCGCCACTTTTAAACAATGTATGCTAAAAATTTGTTGGTGCTCAGCAAAGTCATCTGCCACAGATTATATAGCAGGGAGCACCAGTAAGTCAATTCTGAGAATCACGTATTTATAAAATAATTGGAAGGGACCATTGGCAATCATGTGCTCCAGTCCTTCACACAGAATGGAACAACTTACACTGGATTTCTGAGGACCATGTTCAGAAGAGTTTTATACATTTCCAAAGTTCTCTGTAGCTTCTCCAGGCAACTTGTTCTAGTGTCTGACCACCCACATAATACCTTTTACCACTCTACTTCTAATTGCAATTTTCCATATTCCAGACATTGTCTGCTGTCTCTTGCCCTGTCCCTGTGCATATCTGAAAAGAGTCTGCCTCCATCTTCTCTGTATCCTCCCATTACGTAGTTAAAATATATAATGCATAATATACTGTACTTTGGCCTCTCTTCTCGTTTTTTTTTTTTTTTTTGAGGCTGTTATTTTTCCTCATCTTCCTCTCTAACCCAACTGGCTTTAGCAAACAAATTCCAGAAATTTCTGTGTATTCAATATGCAGACATATTATTTACACTTGCATTCTTACCAGCTGTTGCTATCCAAGTCACATGCAGACTGAACATGCAGACACACTCACACCTTTGACTTACATACATCAAATTCAAGTCATTAACTCAGACTCTACCGTAGAAAGATGTTGAGTATCTACCTTATCCTTTTCCTTGTCCTTTGTGTCTAGCTCCCTCCCCCACTGAACAGCAAGTCCATGTTTTTCTCAGCTTTTCCTTTCCTGTCAATGTACTTATAGAATCCTCTTCAAAACCTTCAATACTTTCAGCTCCAGTTGAGATTTGGCCTTCCTAACTGCATCCCTACAAACTCAGGCAATGTCACTACATCCATCCTGGGTAGCTTATCCCTGCTTCTACCTTCAGTATACTTCCTATTTGTGTTTGGAGTTGTCAGGAGTTCGGAGTTATCAAGAGTTTCCTGTTCATCCATGCTAGCCTTTTTGACACACCTACTCAATTTTTTTTCAGATTGGAATGAACCATCCTTGTGCTTTAAAGTTATCCTTGAGGATCAGCTAGCTCTCCTGGGCTCCTTTGCTCATCAAGGCAGTTTTCCACATGACCCTGATAAGCAGATCCTCCAGCAAACTGAAATCCGTGCTCCTGAATTTCCAGGCTGTAATTCTATCGTTCATTTTACTCACCTCTGTCAGGATTTTAAACTCCAAAATCTCATGCTCACTGGAGCCAAGGCCACCATTGACCTTCCCATCCTAAGCAGTTATTTATATGAGAGTAACAAGAACAGCAGAGCAGTACCACTGACCATGAAGCTTTTAATTGCTCTAAGATTTCATCCACTTTGTGATCAGTCTCTAGCAAACACCTACAGCAATATCATCCTTGTTGGTCTCTTCTGTTATCCTGGTCTATACATTCTTGACAGGTTTAACACCCTTCCCAAAAAGGGAAAGGGCACTGAAGTTATTCCTTTGCATGGAGTGATCCCTCATCATTTTCTCTGCCTGTCCTTTCTAAAAAGCTTGAATACATTAATTTCAGTACTTATTAGCAGACTACCTTAACATTTCTCTGTGATCCCAATGAGATCAAAGCTCTGAATACATACAGTCTTCTAATTCCTCCTGTTTGTTTTCCATGCTGTGTACATTTGCATATAGGCATGCAAGATGGATGCCCATTCACACTGATTTCTGAGGAGTGTGACAGCCTCCTCAATCATACCATTTCCTGGGTACTTCCCAATTGCCTCTGGTACATTAACTTCTCTTCAGTATCTAGTTACCATTTTTTCACAAATCTATTGCAAAACTCTCCTCAGTAAGTTATTGACACACTAACTGGACTTTTGCCTCACTTGTCAGCTAGAACCCATCTCTCTTTACCTGTTCTCACTACCTAGTGAGGGCCTTGTGATTTTCAAGCCACAGACTCTCCATCAGCACCAGCTGGGCAGTCAGATGCTGGCTCATAGGATGCATCCATGCTTACCCAAGCCTTTCTATTTGACAGGTGGGGCTGAAGAATCCACCAGTTGGACTGTCCCAACTTTCACACAAGCACTCCGAGCTCTGTACTTACTTTTGATAAGTACGAAGAGTCTCCCTTGGCAGCATGATTCATGTTCATGTGCATGGGAGAAGGAGGGGTACAGTCCAAAGGCTGGATCACCTCTCCACAGAGCTCTGAAAGCTAGTATCTTTGATGAGCCTAGCAGTTAGTTATACAAATGCCAAGCAACATAACAACACTGATACTCAATTTAAGAAAAGGAGAAAAAAATAGTAGCAAAAATTAAAGAAAAATGAAATAGCTAAAGAGGTGAGACAACCAGCACTCTAAACCAAAAAGCTTGATTTGCTTATAGGAACATATACAAGAAAAAAAATAATTACATCAAAATAAGTACCTGTTCCAAAAGGTATATGAAGCCATTATCTCAATATTTCCATTAATAACAACTGAACAAGAGAAGAGAGATAAGTAACAAGATATAAATTTTTCAGAATATTCTGGTGATATTTCAATTTAATTAGGCATAAACTGTCAATATGATATATGAGTGATAAAACAATATAACTTGGTTTTACCATGAAGTTAAAATGTTCTTCCACAAAGATTAATTAAAAAAAAAAAAAAAAAGTAAGTTAGGTTTGGTAAATTACTGTACAGAGCAATGCATTATATTAAAATCCTTAACAGTTTCATTCATTTAAATCCCACCTGTCCCTCTTTAATA
Source organism: Cygnus atratus (assembly GCF_013377495.2). Classification (NCBI taxonomy): domain Eukaryota; kingdom Metazoa; phylum Chordata; class Aves; order Anseriformes; family Anatidae; genus Cygnus; species Cygnus atratus. The sequence continues at coordinate 29,281,788 of NC_066364.1, read as the reverse complement.
ATACTGAGTAATAGTATTAAAGAGGTCAATTGATTTAATATATGATTTTTTGTGTACTTTGATACTACATAGCATACAAGATATCCTTTATAATATAAATAATAATAAAAAGCAGAAGCAAAAGAACAAAAAACGATATCAGCTTGTGCCTCTCCCGACTCTTCTGTGTAGTCATATTCCTTCTACTGATGATTTAAGGACCCTGAACACTTAATTGACGAGAACTATTTCACTTGGCCTCTAAAATTTCAGGGAAATTTGGTGCCTAAGTGAGAGAAGCTGGTTCATACATAGAATTAGTAATTTTATTCTGCTTCTCTTGGAACACTCATCCCTATAGTTCAAGTGCAAGTGCTTCATTTACTTTCATAAATTGCAAATAATGTATTATTTGGGGGATATTATCCCCATTTTACAGTAGAAATTCTACAGCAGGACGTAATACATTAATTATAAAAGGATATTATTTGGGTATCTAGTTTGAAAAAGATTTCTTTACTGGCTAGATTTTATAGGATTTTATATATTAAAGCCCATTTCCCACTGAATTTACCTGAATTCATAAATGCAGCAGGAATCTGTTAATCACTGTACAGTCTCAGGTTGAGAAACCAAAAAGTGGGAATGCAAACAGTTCTTGTAAGAAGTTAATCTTTTTTTTAAAAAAAAAAAAAAAAAAAAAAACACACATCAAGACTCAAGAGCAGAAGCAAATTAATATGCAGTGAATACTGATTCCCTAGGACTGAAGTATTTTAGCAAGATGCATTTCAGATGCCTCACCTGTTTAATTTAGAACTAGATTTATCTCTAAAAAGCGATATGAGGATATCCTTTATACAGAAAAAGACATGATGCAGAACGAACAATGCATTAAACAAGGTATTTCAAGATGTATAAGGTAGGTAATATGGGGAGTGCTTGTGCCATTTAAAAAGTCTTGGTGAGAAAAGGTTTGGAACATCTAAACGAAGATCGAAACAAATAATTCTACCCTGTTAGAGATAAGACTAAGACTAAGATGATATCTAGCGGAATGAAGATCCTGTGTAACAAAAGACTGACTGAAAAAGTTTGCCCAGTGCCCCATTACCCCTGAACTGGTGATGATGAATTCTCTTAAGGTATTCTCAAATATTCTTCTAATATGAGCAGTCAAAAAAAAAAAAAACTTCTTTCATGTTAAATCTTTCTAAATATATGTAAATACATATAAGCCTCTAGTCTTCTATTTCAGAAGACTGAAGTGGATGTTACAGCAGGACTACTCCAGTCATGTATACCACACATGATCCTCAGAAAAAGGAAAAAGGAAAAAAGAAATCACAGTAAAATTGTAATTTTCTCCTTAATTTTCTAAAATTTTAGGACTTGAGGGAAAAATTATTTTACTGAGATTTTGCATGTGTACATTCTGAGATTTAAACAACAGCAGGAAAACAGAAAAGCAGAAGGGTCATCATATTGAAACCAACTTAATTCCTCAGCAAGTCTGTAAGCCTGAGTTTGCAACGCAGTTTTCTGTTACATTCGAAAACACAGCAACCAAGAACTAACGCAACTGTTCTCTTCTGTTATGAAAAACCTGGAAGGAAACAAGAAAATAATATCTGCTAAGGTTTCACATGAACTTTCTGATGGCAGAAAAATTCCAGTCTTTTGGTTTCCAATATAAAAATTGGACAAAAGTACTTATTGGGAAGAATAAACCTTTCCAGTGCTTGCCACTGATTAACCACTTTTATTCATGAAGCCTTCTAACCATCCTGACCTCTCTCTTTTTCCTTTCCACCCTTCCATTCCCCTATATAATAATCCCATTCTTGTTCAACTTCTTTCTTATCTAACTTCCACCTTACCACATTTTGCCCATTGTGCCTTAGGTGTTTTTTTGTTTTGTTTTGTAATCATTTACCCTCCCCTCCTCTTTCCTCCTCCTCTCTCTCCCTCCACCCTTGCCTTCCCTCCCCTTCCCCTCCCTCTGCCCCATTTTGTTTTCCAAAACAGTTCTACCTCCTAAGAGGACTGAGGACATAACTAAACTATGTTACAGTGTTCGCTTAGACTGAATACCTTTGCATAAGAAATACTCTCAGATCAAGCACTAAGGACAGCTTACTGTCACTGTAATAATGATAATTCCATAATCACTGATTACTGGAGTACAGAAATATACAATC